>NW_011888941.1:2130251-2131280 GCF_000151845.1 Pteropus vampyrus
AGTTTTAGTATCTTTTTTTTTTTTCCTGAAATAGTGAGGTCTAAAAGAGATGAAGAATGAAAAGAAATATCTCTTAACTTATATTTGGAAAACTTCTTATAACCCCAGAGATAGATTAATTATATGCCTATCAGCGTCGTATGTATTGTGTATGTGTACTATAACTACATCATATTTTATAACAAAATCTATTACCTAAAATATGTTTTTTAAATCTTCTTAGGCTTTTGATATCATGGTTTGCTTTGGCACAGTCAGCATCGATGGTGCTGAGAAAGAATTCACTTGTCCTCTGCAAACTCTCTACTTTTCTGCCAATATTTGATACCCCATTTTCTGACTTGTTTGTTTGTGGTAAATTATCACTTTGGCAATATGCCCTTGAAACAGACTTCACTGATACAAAAATTTTTCTGATCTGGCCAGCAGAAAAAGAAAGACGTATAATTCGTCCCAACAATGATATCATGGGAATTAGTGAGGGGCATGGGTAAGATAATGAGATAGTCTTAACTCCCAAGCCAATACATATTCAGTAGCTTTTGCAGTTTTCATCCCAAGTTGTTTAAAAATTAGTAATGATTTCTTTAAATGCACTGTGCTCACTCATGAGGTGATTTATACTAGGAACCCAAATAACACTCAATTGAAATGGGATTCAGTGTAAGCTCATTTGTTCTGAAGAGACCATAATTCTCATATAGGAAATCTCATCTCAGCGATGGGTGGAGTTATCTTAGCAGTATACCTAATATGGCGGTATACACTTGGGCACTCCACAAAATTTTACTAAGGAGAATCATTTAGAATGGTCTTTAAAAACTGGGGATATGGGAAATATTGCCAATATTAAGGTTTTTAAGTACCTGAACAAAATGTTTTCAAATAGCAGAAAAAGCATACTGACTTACTTGTATAAAATAGCCAAACTGGTAACAGTACTGTCACCTACCTTTATAATTACCATGTAGAAACATGAACTATGAGGTATGGCGTGCTGACAACCAGTGAAATGTTCAGATATAGTGG
>NW_011888941.1:2131535-2140222 GCF_000151845.1 Pteropus vampyrus
AGAAGGAGAAGAAGGAGAAGATGAAGGAGGAGGAGGAGGAGGAGAAAGAAAAGAAGAAGGAGGAGAAGAAGGAGAAGAAAAGAAAAAAGAAAAGAAAAAAACATTCAATGAAACTTTGGGGACTAAATTGCAGGCTAAAAATTACATAGGCTGAATTCTGTTTCCAGTTTTGGAACTAATGTACTGAAAAGCAATCCAAGTAAAAGGACAATAGTAGATTGGATTGAGTATTCAGATATAAAATGCATTTGTAGCTCTATCTTTCAAAATATCTATCTACATCTAACTGTATTTCTATGTATACTTTATCTCTATACATTAGCTATACCTATATATGTCTCCATAAATCATTAGACACTAAGCAGAGAACATCAATATTTGGATTTAAAATATTTTATAGCATTTGAGTTGTGACATTCCAACTCTAATTTGGAAAAAGGAGAATTACAAGAAGTTAAAATTCCAGGATATTTCAAGTAGATAGGAAGCTGGTATGTAAGATGTTGATACCAAATGTGTTGACTGGAAAGAGAAAACCAGTTCTGGATTAAGAATTTACTTCAGTTGACCATAGACACACAGACAAACACACACACAGGCACGCACATCACACATTCAATTTTTTCATTGTTGTCAAATAAAAATCTCCAGTTGACAGCCTGTCAAATATGCAACAGGTTATGTGTTTTTTTCTTGCCAAATTATCTATCTAATTTAATTTACTAAAAGTCCTAAACAAATCCAGTGAGAAATAAATATGTCTTCCCTGTATTGTATAATTCAAGAAGCTGCTAGAAATGAGTACATAGGACAGGATTTATAAGAAGCAATTTAGAAGCATAATTGAAATGAAGTTGAGATTTGCTAAATGGGGATGCTATTGATTGTTTTCTTTCTAGGAGGTTTTTCTTTTTTTAACATGGTTTTAATCATCATATCTCGATACAGTGATGAAAGAGAACACAAGAACAAAGTCAGGAAGGAAATCTTCTTGACTTCTGATCATTATTTAGTATCAGTAAGCACTCCTCTGTGTGAGACAGCGCTTACCCGCCACTCTGGAAACCCTTCTTACCTTTCTATCACACATAGTATTTAGAGGCATAACATCATAACATTTGGGATTATGAACACAGAATACATAAGCATTTTAAGTAAACTTCATTGTTCCAAATAAGCATTTCATGTAACTTGATTGTATTATAAAACAAGAAATCAAAGAACAATTAAAACAATATTTCCTGTAAATTTCAAAACTAACCATTTCCAAATTCTTTGATTATCATTTTTAGAATATGGAGATTTTAGCTTTTAGCTTCCATATTTGAATTACTAAAATTCACTTATTCATTTGAACAACAGGTATTGTGCTTGGCACTGAGGACATAGTGAATAACAGAGATATTATTTAGCTGTCACAGTGCCTACAATGTAAAAGAGAATATAATCAACAAACAGTTACATAATTAAAGATGTTATATAAATTTGTAATAAAGACTTAACAGGAAAAATACAATACATGTAAGGAGGTATTAACAAGGAGAGCTGACTTAGTTTGAGTTTTGAAGAAGGATTCCCTGAGGATGTGCCAATTACATTAAAATCTGAATGATTAATAAGAATGTGCAGTGAAAAGAATGGGGAAAAGTTACATAATTCTGTGCTTTGGAAGCTATAACTCAGAATTTCTGGATTTTTTTTTCCTCTGAGGATTGGAAAGTCTTTGATGGGTTTTACACAATGAAAGATATTATCATATTTTAAAAATATTATAATTTCCATGCATATAATTAAATTGAAAGGTCTAGAATTGTACTGTCTGATGTGGTGTTCACTCTTGATGTAAGGTTAGTGAGTCATAAAAAGCAGAATAGTATGAATTAAGTTGAGATATAAATACAAAGTGTACACTAGATATTAAATACTATAAAAAAGAAAAATAGAAAATATATCAATTTTATAGTGGTTACATATTGAAATAATATTTGGAATACATTGGATTAAATAAAATGTATTAATAAAAATAATTTCACCTGTTTTTATTGGATTTTCTACATAGACAATTATGTCATCTGTGAATAGTTTTATCTTTTTCTTCTTATTCTGTATATATTTTATTTTATTTTCTTACCTCAGTGTATTAGCTAAAAATTCTAGTATGATGTTGAAGAGCAGTGGTGAGAAGCAACATTCTTGCTTAGTTCTGATCTTAGTGGAAAATTTTCTAGTTTCTGATCATTAAGTATGATGTTTGCTGTAGGTTTTTTTGTAGGTCTTTATCAAGTTAAGAAAGTTCTCTATTCCTAGTTCGCTGAAAGTTTTTATCAAGAGTATGTGTTAGATTTTGTCAAATGCTTTTTCTGCATCTATTGATATGGTCATATGAAATTTTATCTTTAGCTTGTTGATGTGGTAGATTATGCTAATCAGTTTTCAAAGGTTAAACCAGCCTTGTATTTCTGGGATAAATTCCTCTTTTTTGTACTGTACGCTACTTTTCAGATATTGTTAGATTTGAATTGGTAATATTTTATTGAGGATTTTTGCATCTGTGTTCATGAGAGTTACTAATCTCTAGTTTTCTTTTCTTATAATGTCTTTAATTTGGATATTGAGGTGAGCTGACCTCATAGAGTTAGGAAATATTCTTTCTGATTATAGAAAGAGATCGTAGAGAATTGTGTAATTTTTTTCCTTAAATGTTCGGTAGAATTTGCCAGTGAACACATCTGAGTCTGGTGCTTTCACTTTTAGAAAGTTATTGATTATTGATTCAATTGTTAGAACAACTATAGGCTATTCGGATTGTCCATTTCTTGTGTGAATTTTCACAGATTGTCTTTCAAGAAATTTTTTCATTTCTTCTCAGTTATCAAAATTGCAGGTGTAAAATTGTTCATAGAATTTCTTTATTATCTTTTTATGTACATTAGATCTGTAGTGATGACTTATTTCATTTTTCATATTAGTAATGTGTATCTTTTCTCTGTTTTTCTTAGCTTGGCTAGAAGCTTATTGATTTCATTAAACTTTTCAAAAAATTAGTTTTTGGTTTTGTTGATTTTCTCTACTGATTTTCTGTTTTCAATTTCATTGATTTCTGCTCTTATTTGTATTATTTATTTTCTTCTGTTTATTTAGTATTTAATTTGCTCTTCTTTTTTTAGTTTCCTGAATCAGAAGCTTAAATTGTTGATTTTAGATTTTTCCTTTTTAATATATTTTTCAATGTTATAAAATTTCCTCAAAGTACTACTTTTATTATATCCCACCAATATTGAAAATTTACATTTTAAAAACAAAGTTTTGTAGTGTCCTAGAAAACCAAGATCTAATTATATGCTGTCTACAAGGAGATAAACTCTAAATTCAAAGATATGAAGAGATTGAACCAAAGAATGAAAATACTATATCAAATGTGAATGTTTTCTAATGGCTGCTGTAACAAATTACAACAAAAATTCTTAGCTTAACACAACATAAATTTATTTTTGCACATTCCTGGAAGTCAGATGTCTGAAATAGTTTCACTGAGCCAAAATCAAGGTATTAAAAAGGCCATGCTCCCAATGGAAACAATACTGTAGAATTTATTCTTCACCTCTTCTACCTTCTGGTGGTCACTGAATTTTTTTTTTTTTTTTTTTTTTGACTTTTGGTCACATAACTCCTGGTTCTGCCTCTGTGGTCACATTGTCTTCCATCTCTTCTGTGTGTGTCAAGTCTTCCTCTGTCCCTCTCTTATAAGTAGAATTGTGACTGGATTTAGATGTCACCCATATAATCTAGGATAATCTTCTTATGCCAAGTCCCTTAACTTAATCATATCTGCAAAGACCATTCTTCCACTAGGGTAACATTTATAGGTTTTAAAGATTATGTCCTAATATATTTGTGTGACCATTATTCTGTCTACTATTTCATGTAAATAGCATCTATAAGAAAGTTTGAGTGACTATTCTTATATCAGACAACTCAGACTTTAAGATAGATATGTTAATGAAAGCAATAAGGTTCATTTTATAATGATAAGAGGGTCAATACATGAGGAAGATATTATAATTACTAACATATATGCACTTTACAACACAGCTTCAAATTACATGAAGCAAAATCTGACAGGAAAAGAAAAGAGAGAGAGGGATAGAAGACTGAAATAAAAAAGTTGACATTACAAATATAAAAAAATATATAGGGGATGACATAAACAACTATATGTTAATAAATTTTATATTAAATAGAATGAACAAATTCCTAGAAAGACAGAAACTACTGAAAATTACTCAAGAAGAAATAGACAATTTAAATAGATTTATGAATAATGATATTAATAATGATAATGCACTTATGAATAAAGAAAAATTAGTAACATATTTATAAACTCTTCTAAAAAATAGAAGAGGAATGAATACATTCCAACTCATTTAATGAGGCTATAATTTCCTAATACAAAATCAAACACAGGTATCACACAAGAAGAAAATCACAGACCTCTTATGAATATAGATGTAAAGATCCTCGGCCAATACTAGCGAACAGAATCCAGCAACATTTAAAGAGGAATATATACTACATCCGTATAGGATTTATCTTAGGAATGAAAGATTGGTTTAACATCCAAAAATCAATTAATTTTTATAGAAATTAATTACATTAGATAAGGGATAAGGAATCTTGAGTCCTAAATTGGCCAGAAGATAAGTTCTTTCAGTAGATTTTATGCTTACCCACTGCACTACTGTACTAGAACAAGATTTGGCACATACTTGGTGCAAAAATAGTTGAATGAATGAATAAATGACAAGCACTGTGCTAAAAATACTATCTATTTAACCATCTAAACAGTCATATCAGGTAAATATTACTGTACTCATATTACAAGGAGCCAAAATATTAGCTAGTTTGTCACAGTCTATACCTGTGAAATAGTAAGAAAAAATTTATATGTCTACATCTGTACAAAAATGTGACAATAGAACAATTAAACCATGAGGGTGAACTCTGGGTATTTAAAAGTGATGGGACTAAGATGTTCCATAGGGTTATGAAAGCATATCGATAGGGGTAAATTATAATAATAATAGCAATTATTATAATTATTATTTTACCAGGACTGTATAACAAGCAAAAATAACAACTTTTAAACAAAGATTGGACCACCCAAGTTTTTATCAAATAGTCACATGATAGACATTGTGAAAAGTCATTTTACTTTTCCGACATCCATAGTAGATTTTTCTTTTTCTTGGGCTCTATTGTGTTCATTTTTATTCACACTTTGGATTAGAAATCTAATTTGAGGTTTCTTTCAGAAGAGCTATGATATTGAATCTTCAAATTAGAAAAGAAAAACCATTATTTTAATATGTTCGGAGCATGTATATTAGCCATCAGTACTATTCTAGTATTCATTCATTCATTAAAAAAGTAAAGAGGAAAATATTGTCGAAAGCTTGTTAAATGTCAAGTATTTGATGTGTATTGTGTATTTAATGGTGTATAAGACATATTCCAGAACATCAAGTAACTCACAGTCTAGAGGTTGTGTGGAAAAGAGGGCAGTCTCAGAAAATACCTGAGTTTCTAAATATAATAGAATTTAGAGAGTTTGTAGCCTCTTCCCGAAACCAGCATCTCATTGTATTAGTTCCCTGGCAAGTGATCCATGTACAAAACATAGTTTTGATATTTTTTTCTTCACAAAAGGAGTAGGATTTAGGATAGAGTAGCCTCTTTGAGCTTCAACACAGTTTTCTTCTGTGATCATTACCTTACTGTTAAAGAGACACATTCTTCCATCGCCGATCTATTGTTTAGCTTAAATTTATTTCAAATGAAGTTATCTTATTTCTCTCTTTTTTCTCTCTGTATTTTCTTTGATGGCTTTCTCATTGTAAAATAAAGCTCTTGCCTAGTACTCAGATGATAAAAAATTTAACTAATTCATGAAGGTAATATTCACATGACAGAAACTGACCCCAATAGTTTAGGAAATGTCCACTACATTAAAAAACAAACAAGCAAGCCAACAAAAACAATGCATTAAAGACATCAAATCTTTAAAAATATGTTCTAAAATTTAAAAATTAAATACATTTTAAGTTATATTTTAAAACAATGGTTAAAAAGTGTTTCATGTCACAAATCATTAATGCACGTATTATTTTATTAATTTATCATATGTAAATATTCAAATTGTACAAAACCTCCATAAACCTATGTACTCCATCTGTTTTTTAATGGGAGTAAAAGTCATATCCATTTCAAGTTGTTTAATACATACAAAATAAAATACATCAAAGCATATTTTGCCATAAAGACTACTCTAATTCAATTAAAAAAGGCAATGTTGTAATAATATTCATTGAACATATGTAGGTTATTGACATCTATTGGAGAACTAAATTAAAGGCAGTCAGCCTTAGAGGGTAAATAGATCTTAATGATTGTCATATGGGATAAATGTGTGTCTTTATCGATAACATTTCTCTTCCAAGATATAGGCAACGCATAAAATGATTCTAAAAGTATTAGAAAATAAAGATATAGTGTATCTAATGTACATAATTTGTTTCATATTCTAATTGGTTAAATACTATCCTAAAAATGTTCATTTAGACATATTTTGCGAATAATATTTAAATCGTGTCTTATTGATGCTGAGCAAGCTAGTTACTTCTTATTTCTGTCAAATAAATAAATTGACATGGAGGATTAGCATTAATATAATTCCGGAAAAATAATATTTTTCAAAAGGAGCATGGTTTTCTTTTTTACAGAGTTGATCATGTTAAATATTTGTTTACATTATGAGATTTTTTTTAAGAAAAATGAAATATAAGTGAAATTACCGCACTTGAAATTAAGAAGTATAGCAAAGTGCATTTCATAATTGAAATGGAATAGAATTGAAGGTTTAACTGGGGGAAATTTCATTATGAAATTGAGGAAGTCCAACTCTTCTCATAATTTTAGTTATCTCTTCTCACAGGCTTGGTCATCACTTTTCTTATAAGACCTCAGTGTAATGTCATGCCACCTAGAATGGGCTCCAACACCATAGGGCACAAGATGCCTTTGTCATTTTATCCTATTTTCAAGTACTGAATCCCCACGAACAGAATCTAGGAAGAGATAAGAACAAATAGCAGATCTCACACTTAAACAATGATCCATGCTTTCCTCTCTTAGAAGAAACAATAATCATTTGTAATGTCTTTATTGCCTGACTCTGTGCATCATGTTAGCAGTCTAGATATTGAAAGTAAGCCAAAGTTCACTGTATTGATAAAGATATTACCTTTCATAGTGTTTAAGTCATATAAACTCACACAGCTAGTAAATGCCACGTTACGATTCAAACTTAACATTATCTCACTCTGAAAACTGCGCTCTCTGTAAATGTTTTTCCTCTCTGGATTTTTGCCATAAGATTTGGGTTTGTAGATACAGAGGTATAAATAAACTCTTCAAGTAAATGGCAAATGTGTAAGCTGGGGACATGTCGTTTAACCTCATTGCTTTAACTCCCCGCTCTGTGGGGCGTTCAGCACCAGCTCAGAAGACTCTGCCAGGATCAAATGAGTTAGGACATGCGCTGCTCTTGGACAGTGTGTGACATATAGAAAACATTCTATAAATATTAGCAATTTTTTACCACCACCTTCCCACCACATGTACACACACACACACACACATACACACACACACACACACACGCGGCACTCAACAGTGCAGACTGCAGGCTCTAGAATGAGTCCTTCTGGCCGTAAAGCCCCTACTCTACCTCCATCTTAAAGCTGTGTCCGTGTGACTTTCAGTAGAGAAGACACCTCTCTCTGACTCAATTTACTTATCTCTAAAACAGTTATATTAGGAGTAAGTTCTTCATAGGAGTTGTCTATGTTAAATGAGATAACTCACATGAACTGCTCAGGAGGGTGTTTGGCACTTAGAAACCACTCAGAACTTCTGTCCCTGATTTACATCAGCCTGTCAAAATGAGATCGTTTTCTACATGCATTTACTTAATTAATGATGAAAAAAAAAAGAAAATGCCTCATCTGCAGCAAAGCAGAAGCCATTGTCATTGCCGAAAATATTACTCAACACTATCTAATTCACACCAGCCTCTTCCCTGGTCCACTCTAGCACTGGGTCAAGTTCAGTCCCTGTGTTGAGAGTTTGGATCTCTGTGTGGTCCTCCCTATCATGTTTTTGACAATCTCTTTAATGGAGGACTAATGATCTGAGTGTATTTGTTCCACAATGCCAGCAATTAGTTTGCTCTGAGCCTGCTCTTGTTTACATTAGTTTGTATCACGTCATCTCCACCGACCAACTAGAGACCAAGCATTTGTTGGTGGCTTTTAAGCACTTAGTCGTACACTGCATTGATATTTCTCTTCAAAGATAGCAACAGCTCTGAGTGGACAAGGCAGGGAATCAAAGGCCTGAAAAACAAGGAGGCTAAAGTATTTATTTCTTCAGAGGACACAATGCAAACAATTTATTGTTTGGTGTCCATAGTGAGAAAGCAACTCATATATATTCTTGAGCCAAGATAAACTAAAGGACTCATCTGAAACTAAGGTAAAACAGTGTTGAATGTCAACTGTAATTAAAAAATTTTTTAAAAAGGGGGAAACAGTGAAGGGGATAAAATGTTCAAATTTACAGTTTTAAAA
>NW_011888941.1:2142430-2165245 GCF_000151845.1 Pteropus vampyrus
CTTCCTATCCATCCACAGCCTTTATTATATAAATATTCTCTTAGATTTTCTTATAAGAATTTTCACTTTTTATTTTTCTTATACACGAGGCTTTAATTAGCCTAGAATTTATTTACACAGTATATTACACAAGTATAGTTTTATCTTCTTCCCAGTACATACCCAGATGTGCCAGCTGCATTTATTACATACTGTTATTCTATGTTTCATTTTTCTATCTCCTTACTTTCACTTGCCGAGAAAAAAACTAAGTGGCCCAGGAGTCACAATGATGAGTCTGGGGATAAGATAGACTGAATTATAACACTACACCTTTTCTTTTTAGATTTGCAACATGCAATAATTTGCATATCTTCATTAAATTTTGATTTTCTTATTAATAAAATGGGTCCAGTGACACATCTTAATGTTGCTGTGAAGATTATATTAGATAATACGTGGAAAAGTTAGCACACAGCCTCATTCATACACAATTCTTCAGTATGTGCAGACACGAATCATTTACTGTTTATCACCATGGAAATCATATGCCAAGTAATTACTATAAAGCAGCTAAAATACTGAATCAAATAAATCGAACCATTTTATTATCTAACCAGTGGTGACCTAAGGTGCACTGTGAGATTCTATCTGTTAAATTTGGGAAAAAAAAAAAAAAAATTCCCTTTTGCAAAATTCTCAACTTCGCTATAAGAAAAAATAAAGCCACATCACAATTGTTAATTCTCCTGACCAAACCGGTTCAGAAAAAAAGCTAATCTCCTGGACTCACCTGGCTAAGATTATCTCAATGTTCCTAAGGCTATCCCAATGTTTCTAAGGCTATCTCACTCTTCCCCAAAACTATTCCACTTTTCTTAAGGCTACTCAAATATCTTTAAGATTATATATTAATTTTTCTCATGCTACCCTACTGTCTATATGCTATCCAATTATTCATAAGAGTATCTCACTATTCATAAGGCCATCTCACTATTTATAAGCCTATCCAAATATCCCCAAAGCTATTCACATTTTCCTAAGGCTATTCAAATTTGAAGATTATCTTATCTTGTTGTTGTTCCTAAGCCTTTTTTAACATTGTAATTATACACACTTTGTCTTAGTAATGAATATAAATATACTTTCAAAAACTCTAAGATATGTTTATTACCTGTAAACAAGAAAACATTGACCAAAAAAGTAGAAGAAAATCTTGCCCCCACTGAAATTCAACCCTCAGCAGAGTTTTCAATTAGTCTTCTATGGACATGCTTTTACAACTTACAACACCTTTGTAATACAACAGCTCTGCTTGTCTCTGGTTATTTATATTCAATAAGATAGAAGATCATCATTCAAGTTTCTTATAAAATATCAAAAATATCTTTTCTTACCATACTACCCCAGATGCAGTTTCATCAGAAAGAATGACAGGAAATCAGGCTGGCGTTTCTCCTTTGGTTTATATGCTCATTAATGTCTTTCTTCAGTGATGCCTAGGGCACAGCATTAGTCAAAGGTCAGTTAAGATTTGGGAATTATAGATAGCTAAACCAGAAGACATGCCCAAGGGGTATGAACTGAAATCTCAGGTTAAGATTTCTACAGAGGACAAAACTTGCATTTGGAGTGGACAAAAAAGAGTATGTTCTGAAGCTTGTAAACACTCCCTCAGGACATTTGACATCTGTTTGCTATTCACTTCCAGGGACTGACAGCTTTTCCAAAGCTCTGAGCTGTGTTCTATGATCTTTGTTTAGGCAAAATTTCAGTTGACTCCTGAACCTAACTAGGATTCCTTTTGTTGAATGGAGATGTAGGCCTTCTCTGGTACTTTTATTTGTGGACATATTCATGTATGTGTTTTGATAACAATCATTACCCCCCGTGGGGAGATGGACTCCTGTAAGTAAGTGTGTCATTGGCAGAGCAGTCAACTCACAGCACGAAATGACCATGTGGTGAGCCCAAAAGCTAGCTTACTGAGAAAGTCATATCTTCACTGTAGGGCCAGTGAAGATCCTTCTTACATTATTATCTAAAAGAGCATACACTGAACTTTTAAGGGTTTTCATATCAAATATAAATTTTAGCCTGTGGAATATGGTGAGTTGATAATTTAATAATTTAAACCAAAGGATTCTGGTAAAGTAAAAATGATTAACTGTTTAAATTACTGAATCTTCATAGTTGAAACAATAAGAGATACAATGAATACAGTTTCATGTTACCAGCAAACTTGGCTGTTTATGTTCTCAATTTTGCAAAATATCTGCTGTTTATGTTCTCAATTTTGCAAAATATCTGCTGTGCCTTTCAAGAAGGCTTTAGATAAGGGCTCTCATACAGGTTGTTTGTTTTGGGAAATTATCCCAGAAAACAAGAATGAGGGCTGGGAAGAGTTTTGTATAAAACACAGAAGGAAGAAAGGTTAATTAACACAGGCATATGTTTTTCAGGTATTTACCGCTGGAGGTAACTGAGGCTCAACCCTACTTGAACCCTCTGAAAAGCAGTAGAATGGGCTTCAGAATTATTGGTCAGGTGGTCTGAAGTGGGAAGCAGTCCTCTATTAGTTCAAGGGTTGACCAATAGAGGACTACTTGGATCTCTAGGCTTACAGATTCCCCTAGAGCCGGGAAAACCATGAGGTAGAGAGTGACAATCATGCAATTCAAACAAGAAGTGTTTCCAGTTACACCTGAGTGAAGCTGGTCACCATAACAAGGCCTAGAGTCACAGGTAGACAGATGATGTGGGGCGAGGTATAAGAAGTGTCCAATATGTTGCCATGACTTTGTTAAGTTTTTGCACTAATTGTCTCTAAAAAAAGCTTTGAAAATATAATTAACTCATGGCTTCCCACAATCTTGTCCTTTCATTATGCTGTGTTAAACCTCTCAGAAGAATGAGATGGATGGTAAATAATCTTCAAAGCCAGAAGTCATGGAGAGCATCAAATGGCATACCTCAAATTTAGGCTTAATATTTTGAAATAGGAAAGGAGGTTCCTGACATTAGGATGAATATTCCTCCCTCCAGGCCAGAACACATTTGAGATGGATGCTACCCATAAGACATTCCAAGCCTATAAAAAGTAATCTTGCCCTGCTCTTTAGTTTGGGGATGAGGGGAGTGGGGTTCAGTAGGTGTGTTACAAATCTCAACACTCTATTTCTCCTTTAGATCACTAATAACTAATTTCTGGCAGCATCATCTAACCCTTTGTCATCTGACAGTGGCCTGTCAGTCATGGAATAAAATGAAATACTCAGATGGGTTCCAGTGTTGCAAAGGGCAGGAAGAATTAGTGTACCAAATACAAAGAAGGAATTCTATCTAGAAAAACAGACTAAAAACAAAAATTTTTTTGGTTATGGTTCATGTCAGATACTGTAAAGCAACGTTCATCATATTTTAGTGACATATTAGGAAAAGCCGAAAGTTTTTGGAGCTGCAAAAAGGCTTCTCACCAAAGAGAGTAACTCTGCTGGAAATGAAATAATCATGAAAAGTCTTCTAACGCTCACGACAGTGCCCTTTACTCTTTGGTTTTAATTTTCTCTGTCCTCTAATAGCATTAAAACTGTCCAAATAGTTTCTTTAAAATGTTATTTCCATCAAAAAGAATCATAAAATTAGTAACAACAATAGCCATAAGTACATGTTTGGAAATAAAATTCAGGAAATCTCAATGTTTTCAGCATCATCTTCGAGATACTTTAAAATCAATAGCTCTCAAAATGCACAAAATTAAAATATTTTTCCAGATGTTTCTCTGAAAGAACATATTTAAAGTACACACAGTAAAGTAGAAATTGAATGTACACTAGTATTATATTACATATTGCTCTGTTAGAGACTCTTAAAGTAATGCATTATGCTCTTGCTTAAAAGAGATCAATAAATACTACACCTGTTTTATCATTTTCATACGCTTTTATGAGCAATAACAATTATGGGTTTCTTCACATGATCATGTTTAAATATAAGCAACTTACTGTTTGGGGACTTGTGAGTATTATTAAGGTGAAACAATTGCTCTCATTGGACTTAATGAAATCTACACTTGCACGTGCCTGGGAAATCATTACAAATAAGGTAAACACATAAAGCAAAGCAGAATTATTAAGTTTATTTCCTAAAATAAAATTAGTCCATCTAAAAGTAATAAACATGATAACCCTGACATAACAACTTCTCCAAATAACTTCTGTATACATTAATAAACGTGGCTTTTCATTCCTTTTTGTGAAGCTTTCCTGTTGCTTTACTATTGATTGAAACCTCATACTGTTTTTGACCTTGACTTCATGGAGTCCATTGAAATGCATGGATTTATCAGTTTTATATCTAAGATTCCTTTACCTTGAGGCTTTGGAAGAGGATGTGGAAGGATGAAGAAATGGATTTGGGAAGAGTACTAGGGTAAGTCCGCAAGAGCTTTGGCAAAGTGGTTTTTAAGAGTTCCATGAACTAATTCATGCAAGTGGACCACTCCTGCTTCTGAGTGGAACCTATTACATGAAATGCTTTCTCTCACTACAGGTACTTACTGGTATAGGCATAAACTCCCTTAGAGCACAGTTATAATTTTCAGGTACAGCATTTGTATTTTCTCTGTGATGCAGTGTTGTTTAAATAATTTACCAAATTTCAAGTTCAAGATGACAAATAGTGCATCCATATCTATATCTTCTTCTGAAACTCATCCTGAAGGGATAGAATATTTATACATACATAAATATATGTATATATACACTTATATGCTGACTCACATATTTATAATATAATGTAAACTCTGTTATATGCCATATTATACAAATACTCCCAAATAAGAAATATTTTAGCAGAATAGAAAGTCTGAGAAATTTTCCAAAGCAAATACATTCAGGTTTGTCAAAAATATAGAACTGTGATATCCATGGTCCAAAGCATTAGTGGTAAGACTATTTCTTTCCAGTGGAAGTCCAGAGAAGAAGCAATCTCATAGCCAAAACATACAAAGGGCAGGTATGAGGCTTGGGGAAGTCTTTAAGGCAATTATTGACTCCCTCTCCTGCCCTTCTCTATTTGTCATCTATGCCTTTTATACTCAGGACAAAGGCCAGAGGAAAGCATTTATGAACTGATGATAATTGATGTAAAGGTTACTGATATGATAGATTGAAAAATAAATAAATAAATAACAGAGATGGAGGGAACTCATGATTTTCCAATGTGTTTTCCAACGCACAATGTGGGGAAGAGAGAAAAATGATGCAACAGTAAAGGTTAGCTTTATACAGAAGTGAACTTTAGTAGAAATTTCTGCTTTCTTCAAAACGTACTTCTTAATTTGGCAACTTTGGGAATTCCTGGCTGGCCAGCATGCTCCCTTTGCCATAAGCCATGACCCCAAACTCATCCACATTTAACCCTGCGTTCTGGCTTATGGGGAAAACATCTAAACAAAGAAAATGCAATCCGATAACAAAAATAATCAACCTAATTCTCAGCCATATAGACAAAGAGTAAAAGGCAGAGAAAAATAGGAATAATTAAGAAAACAGAGCTAAATAAATATTGACAGAAAGAGTCAAGATTATTGTGTAAGAAGATTCAGCTTCACAAAGATAATAACTACATAACATGAATATTTTTAGAAATTAAAAATTGATTGCCAAAATTTTTCCTATATAATTCCAAATAATTTATTTAGATACTTCCCACTCCAGGAGGTATAACTTAATTTATGCCCCCTTTCCTCTTGATCATGGACTGGCCTTACTGATTCTACCAAGATGGAGAGTACAGAAAGGAAAAATAATAAGTTTATAGTGGTGAAACCTGACGTAAACTATTTTAGCCGGTTGATTAAGTTTATGTGGATATGATATGACAAGGGCACTTCACATGTGTTGTTTCTTTCCAAAAATCTATAACTCCAGTCTAATTATGAGAAAAACAGACAAACCCAGATTGTAGACCATTCGACGGAATTCCTAACCAGTACTCTTCAATACTTCGCTTTATTGAAAAACAGAGAAAGACTGAGAAACTGTCAAATTGACATTACATTTATGATGATCAACTATAAAGAAAATGAAACAGTGCTTCAACCATTTTAACTCTTAAATTTTATATCCAGCCAAATTCTCAATTGTGTTGAGAATAAAATTTTATATCCAGCCAAATTCTCAATTGTGTTGAGAATAAAATTTAAAAAATTTGCAAAATTTAAGGGTATAACAAGTTTAAAGACCACAGAACCTTTGTGAAAGAATTATTTAATCATATATCAGTAAAACTGAGAACAGAAGGCAAGAGAAGCATATTTTATCCAAGAAACATTTTTTTTTTTCCTGAAAAATTTCTAAGGAAAAATACAAAGTCAAAAAAAAAAAAAGAAAAAGAAATGAAGAAGTAATTAATTTAACCTTGACATTTGAAGAGATAATTAATTTAACCTTGACATTTGGGAAATTCTTGTTTCAGCAGCACAGATTTGATGGCAAAGTTTTTTATTTCCTTCTCCGTGGTAAATGTCTTACATAATAAATAAATAATATATTCTTAATTACTTCAAATAAATTAGAATCATTGTTTATTTACTTAAAAAATTGAATCATTGAGAGTTAATATACTGAAGACATAATTCTATTTAGAAAATAGAATGTAATGGTTATATGTCTTAAAAGTGTAAATGTAAGAATGTGACAGAGAATAGAACTCCGTTGTCAGACCCAACGGGTTAGCTAGAATTCTGTCTTCGTGTCTGACTAGGCTATGTGACCTTGACCTAGTTATTTGACCTTTCTAAGTTTCTATTTGTATATTTATGCAATGAGGCTGATAAGAGATTTATAGCATGGATTATTGGTCATTTAGATTGAGGACATCCTGCACTAGAAAACAGAGAGCACTCAGTACATTGTTCTTATTTAGCTATTGTTATTAACTATGCGAAATATGCAGGTGAAGAAGAGAGAATTGGCACTGTTAATTTTCTTATCTTTAATAGCTGAGGAATAAGATATATTTTTAAAATTCATAAAGTATGAAATATAAATTATAATAATATTATTTATAAGTAGATATGAACACAATAAATAAAAAGCAATAGTTGAAAGTAAAACAGAGATGGAAGATGGTATAAATGTATTTAAATCTTTGTCTTTAAAGAAACACATCAGTAGAATATACTTACGTTAGTTTGATTAAGAAAAAGAGGTTTGGCATTTAAAGTTACTAAGGAAACCATCGGAAGGTCTAAAAAGGCAGACTGTTACAATATTTACTTCTGGGAAGAGGGAGTCAAGAGGAAGAATGATTTTAAAAAATTATTTAGGCAACGTCAGTTAATAATATTACATAAATTTCAAGTCTACCACATTATGCTTTGATATCTGTACACTCTATTAGATGGTCAACATCAGAAAGAAGGACATTTTATTTTTACACTTTCTATGTTTTCCCTCATTTTATTATTATATTTATTATTTTTACATTAATAAACTTTAAAAAATACTGTCTAAGTTATGACTAAAAATGCTATATAAACTAGACTGAGAAAGGTACCTATCAAACAACTCCAAATATACAGCCATGTGAAGGGAATATATTTTGTTATTGGTATGTCTTTATTTTCTTTCATGTTCTTGCTCTTCTCATTTACTTACAAGTCATGTAAAATATGACATGATTAATAATAGCCAGTGGAAATGTTTTTTACTAATGGAATAAAAAAGTTGCAAAGACATTACAGCTAACTTATCTTCGGCTTGGCTCCACAATCTGTCTCCAAACTTTCTCTTCAAACATTCCTTGCTTCTCTCTAAAACAGGGAATTAATCATTCATTCATTTAATTAACATTGAATATTGCAGAGTTAAAGTGTACAATAAACAGTGTCTAGAGAAAATATAGACATGCGAAAACGCCAATTAAATAAAAATATGCATGTGTTTTAATAAAGTCATTGCAAAAGTTTTGTGTGAATAGAGAGCAGGGGGGTCCCTACATTCCTGGGGCATCAAGAAAAGCTGGATAGAGAAGATGATTATTTGTGTTTAACTTAAATCATGAAAAGGAATTCTCCAGTTTATTTTGGAGTTGCAGTTGTTCAGTCTTAGTGAGAGGGAGCCTCTCACCTCACTCATCCAGTCGGTGGCTGAACGAGGAATTGTGTCCAGTTTGTCTGGCTTTACCACAATGCCCCACCGTCTGTGACCATCTGTAGGTTGTATAGTCATAAATTTAGAAACAAAGCCAAAGAGATCATAATAATTAGAATTGGGCACGACTATGTTTTTTTCAATACCATTCAATAGGTAATAATGACGATCGCATTACTAAGAAACTGGCAAACACTCGAGGCTTCATTTACAAAATTGGGACGGATAATGAAGAGCACTATGACCTCATCACACGCTTTCGCCAACAACCCCGCTTATTCTTCGATGATCAAACCAGGCAACCGTCGTGTTGCCAAGCTGAGTCTGTTCCAGTACTTACATTCATTGCTCTTTTTAATAATCATTACATGTAAGTCACCTATTCTTCTTTTAAAATTATGTTATGTGGGGATGGTCTCAATGTTACTTCATCTCACTTCCAAAGGTAGAAAGAAAAAATCCCAGCATGAGCCCATAGCTGATGAACAGAAGCTTCTAAATCTACATGCACCTTAAAATGCTCCTTAATCACTTTAATCGTTGATGCTTTATTGGAGCAGGCAAGGCAAAATTGACTGCTAAGGGTGAATTCTGTTTTGAGTCATTGGCTTTGCGAACAAACATGAACGGCCATAGACAATCCTTAAGATGTGACACCTCAACATCAGATGTATATACTTGAATGAGATAGCAGTCATAGCCAATATCAAAATATTTAAATGTGCAGTTTTACTTCTTCGAGGGGATTATAAAAACAAAATAATATACTTTCTCAAATCTAGTATTTCAGGAATCAACTTTAAATGTAATTTAAAGACTTGCAAATCTTTAATAATAAGAGAAAACATACCTTTATTCATTAATTAATATACAAATATCGGTATTTACGTACCTATATATAAATGTCTACTGAATGACAGGCATTATATACACACATCCTAGAGTGATGAATTACACAGTGCCCTAGGGTAGCTCGCCAATCACTAAGGGAGAAGAAGAAGTAAATAGATAACTACAAAATGTTAGGCAGGACCTGACCCTACGGGACCCTAGACATGGCTTTAGGAAGAGAGGCCTCCAGAAGAGAAGGATGGCTTTAACGATATCCATCATGGGCCAGCGCAACTCAGTATTTATGGTTCACCTTCTCCCTGCAGACTTCAGGGTCTCATTCTCGCTTTGATGGATGGGCCTTCTGTTTGCTTGTGTCTTTTCTCTGGCTTTGGCTCGTGATTTAACTGTGTCTTGGCCTTGCAAATTCATGCCATTGTCTTCTTGTTCACAGCCTGTCTCTTTGCTCCAAGTCCCTCAGCCAATTAAGAATGATCACATTGTAACTGATATCTGACTGGACCTTCTTGTGAATGGAGAGGATAGAGAGAGGGGAATCTGAGTTAGGGGATTATTAGGAAAGAAGATGGTTAGGTCTACAGTAGATAAGAATGTGATATGATGAGGTGTGTGTGTGTGTGTGTGTGTGTGTGTGTGCGTGCGTGCGTGTGTATGTGTGTGTTTAGGGGGAGATAGAAAATTGCAATGAGGGAAAGAACCCCAAAATAGAAATAAGTTCTTAATGTAGGAAAGTTTCTTGGTGATGATGATACAAAATAAATCGAAGAGATAGGCAGTGTTGAAATAAAAGTATTTTATGTATAGTAAATGTATGAATATATGCAAGCAATGATTTCTAGTTACCACAGACTTCAGTTTACCTAAAACAAGCTTAGAAACTAATATAAGTATTTCCCTTATGAATTTTAAAAAAGAGGTTCATTATTCTCAGAATCTCCAAAATTAAACTAGGTGGGGCAAGCCTCTCCTCTCTGTTTATAAAGTAAATTCAATCTATATTCTAATGCAAGGTACTTCCTCTTGTTGGGGTTCGAACATTCACTCAACAAATATTGTTGAACACCTACTATGTCCAGGAACTTGAAGGAAATTTTTTAAAATAAGCAAATAAGTGTTAAATACAACCAGTGGCAATATCTTCTAAGAAGGCAAGATAAAGATAGAGTTTGATGGGATTGGGGATTGTGTTTAGTTACATGGGTCAGAAGATTTCTCTCTGAATAAGATGACCACAGAATACAAGGCAAATGAAGCCAGGGAGAAAGCTGCATAAATGACCCCTTATAGATCTTACTTTACCCATCAATAAAAAAAAGGGTACACTGACACACTGACAATATCTCCCTCAGAGGGAGTCGTGAAGATTAAATGAACAAATGCATGTTAGCCTGTGCTGTTATTGATATGCTTACAGATGATGGGGACAGTAGCTCAAGACAGATCTGAAATGTCCCCTGATGAAAGCAGGCTTGAGTGGGAGGAGAGTCACATTTGGTATATTCAAGTATTTTCTTTAAAGGAGAACAGAAAACCTGGGAACTGAGAAAGGGGGATATGGAGTCAAGGAAGGTGTTGCTTTGTATGTGCTTGTGTGTCGGAGGTGGGGAACATGAGGGCATGTTGGTATGCTTTTGGGAAACATCTAGTGAATCGGGAAAACCTGATGTGAGAGGAAGAAAAAGAGACAAACGTGGGACTGATGACCTGAGCAGACGAGAGCTGGTGGTGCCAAGGCACACACAGGGCAAACACTCTATGTGAAAGCTTGTGTGGTATGTGTACCTGGCAGTCAAAGAGATCATAATAATTAGAATTATGTTCTGACTGATTCTCCTTGGTAATCACCACGCATTTGTCTTCACCTAGAGAACCAAACAAAACTCATTTAGACTTTCAGTGGGTAGCATTTTAACAGATCTTTACATTTTGATTTCCCAGCCCCTAAGGGATTGTCATCTGTATCCTACCCAGGGCAAAACCTTATGACACTATTCTTATCCAAGGTCATCGGTGGTCCTGAGTCTTATTTACCCTCTTTTGGGTACTGGGTATGTCAGCCAGTTTCTACTCTTCTCAGTAAGCCCTGTCGAGGCTTGAATTAAAATCAGCTGTAATTTGAGACACTGTCATGGTCACCGTGATGCTTCCTCATAGGGCAGTAATTCTCAAAGCGCTGTCTTCCAAGCAGCAGCAGCACTGGACAACTTTTTAGAAATACTAATTCTCAGGTTCCATCCCAGAACTGCTAACTCAGAACCTCTGGGTGTAGAGAGCAGCAGGGTATGTTTGTGGGGAAGAGCCTTCCAGGTGACTCAGGGTGGGCCTGCTGTTCTGCCTGAGGGAGAGACGGAAGAACTCATGTAAGGAGAATAAATAAAAGTAGACTCTTTTCACTCTATTGCCACTGACCTCACAAACACTAATTTAGAATAAAACGTGTATCACATACGGACTCATTAGAGAAAATTTGGAAACAGAAAATTAGAAAAGTTTCTAAAGGCCAGTCAGTGTCCTATTACTCAAAGACTACCAGTGTTAACCTAATGTTCTTTTACTTCTTAAGAAGATACCGTGTCTCCCGGCCACCTTTGTCAAGCTTGCAGCCAAGGCTGGTTACTGCAGGCACTTGGAGGTTCAGAAACCACTAATATTTTTGCTTAGCACAATGCACTTGGTTTACAGCTTACTTTTCTTGAAGACGCGTATCTCTCAGTGGCCAGATCTACGCTCTTTCCCTGCTTTCTACATACAGGCTTCCGCGAATTATTTATGCAGTCAATAAGCATCTTATAAGTAACTACTCATTCAAGCTGAATTGATATTTGCGCTAACTAGAAAAGAATGTTGATTCTGGCACTTTGTTACCTTTGCACCTTATAAATAGAGGGGATTTAGTAAAAGAAGCAAAGATGGTAGAGACTCCCTGAAGCTTTTTGCAGAGAAGTTATGAAGGGAAAGCAATGCAAAACCAGGACAAATAGGCACACGGACTCAAATCAGGCATTTCTGGGCCTGGCTGGAAGGTGGGAGGTCGGGTGGGTGGAGGCTTGCAAAGGTGTCTACCATATTAGCCATCTCACTCGTTTAGTCATTCTTGCCAATGCGTTCCTTTCTTTCCATTTTTCCAGCTCTCAGCAGTACTTCTTACTTCAGCACTTCCCAGGTCTCTGTTTTCTCCCAATTTTTCTTTCTGTGTCCTTTACTCTTCCATAACTATTTCATCTCTTCAATACAGAAAACATAATAATTATCTCCGTACCATCTCTGCACCATCTCTTTTTGCATTAATAGAAGTACTCTATTTTTCATTCGCATTGTTCTCTTTTACCTTCTTACAGGCAAAGGCTGCTTCCTTTTAGATTAGCTTGTGTAAAGGATTTAGAAAGTTTCTATGGCCCTTATATAGTCGATTTTCCTTTACATCAGTGATTTTGCCAAGTAAGATTTACAAAAGACTTACACGGACTGGAAAAAAAAAAAAAAAAAAAAAACCTCTTTATAAAGACATAGAGGAAATCAGTTTTCACAGCTCGTTCTTAAACAAAATACTTTTAAAATTTGCATCTCTAAATTTAAACATGCTTGCACCCACTCACCTGAGGTAGATGCAAGGCAGAAAAGCAAAAGAATCTCAAGTGAAAGACATTTGTCATCATGCATTTTGCTGTACTATCTATCCAGTAACAAGTAAATAAATGTGCATACTTTAAATCCTGTTAATTACTTAATGTGAACTGAATGCAGTATGTTTTATCTCAATTGCTTATTGCTTTAGCTGTGTTGGCCTTTTTATGATTTTGGAGACTTACTTATAATCCTTAACTTTCTATGAAATGGCACATTAAGTCTAGTAATTTAATAGCAGTACTACAATTTTCTAATCTAAATTTTGTCTAATTTTAGGAAATAAAACATTTTTATTTTTAAAATGTAAATTTATCAATTTCTTTTTTCTAGTAGAGTCCAAGACAAGATGCTACATAGCCTTAGGCAAGTGCAATAAATTTCATCAATTAGACACTCCTTTCCTGCTTTCACCAACTCATTCTTTCGCTTCTAAAGTTCCCTAAAATTAAACAGTCATCTTAATCAATATCAATAAAATTATGAAGATGTAATTGTCAGAAAATTGGTTTAAATCATGGTTTCACAGGAGTGCTTTCAGAAATTCATTTTAGTCCAGGCAGCCCATACAGCAGATGGCCTACCTTGTTATTTTCTTTTGCTGTCACCTTGCCCTCTGGGCCCAGATCAGGTCAATCAAGGACACATGCCTTGATGTAGAAGTCCCTGCTTTCATTTACTGACCAGGAATACAGCAGAGAACGGCAGAATGAAAGGGCTAGGGCCACCCTCTGCACATGCTTTAGTGGTTTTTGTTTGTGGTTCAGTCTGTAGTGTACTCTGTGTTAGTCGTGTATTATTGTTTAAATTCTTTTTATAATTGTTATAATGTTTTATTGATAAAATTATTATTAGTGAGTACTAATCACATATTTTGGTTGGTGCTACAATTTGGTGATGCTAACATAACAACGTTTCACAAAACTTTTCTTGTCATACATCTGAGTGCCCCAAATAGTGTGTGCGTGTCTGTGTGTGTAGTGTGTGTTTTGGGGAGACAGATATAATATTGGTGCAATAGTGGATACTTGAGCCAATTCAATGATCTGGCAATAAATTGGGAGTCTCAGGGGAGCACTTTGGAGCGGTACTTAAGATTAAACACTTGCTACTTAACACAACCGTTTTACTGACTAACAAACTGTTACCTAGCAGCTCACATAGTATTTTCACAGCAATACCTGTCAGTCAGTTCTACCAGCTCATGTTTTAATTAGCAAATCTGAAACCACAAGCAACAAGGGGTGGGAGAAAAGCAAATGGTCAACTCCTTTATGTTCCCTTATTGTCCTCAAACTATTCAATAATGTATATTTTCTAAAATAATGATCATGAGATGAGAGTAACATTTAAAAATGATTAGTAAATGACTTAATCACTAATAAATATAGAAATATATTTAGATGTGGGTGTATGGGTATGTGTGTAACCATGCTATTTATTCTTGATACTAAAGTAAAATTTTTCCTTGGTAAAAGGAAGCTTATAGGATCAGCAAGATTGGAGGAATAGATATAAGTGTTAACTAATGTAACCAGAAAGGGGCCTTGTTTCTCTTCCTCCTCAAATAATGCCACTATTATAAATGTCTTTTTCATTTTTCTTAACATTTCCTCTAGTACTTAAATAGGCACTTGATGAATAAGTGCATACATAAATTCATGGGTGAAGATTCTACATTGTGCTTATCTGAAAGCAAGGTTGAAAAGGAGGAGATAAAGAATTACTACAAACTTAAAATTCCCATTTCTGATGGTATCATTGGTCCTTTCAGCAAATGAATTCACTCTAGTAATGGCTGAGATCCTGAGTTTAATTCTCTAAACTGTGGGTGCGAGAAATCACTAGCTAAATGGTTCAAGACCAGTGAGAAAATGCAATGCTTGTCTCAGAACCATCAGGTCTGACAGTCACTGTATAGATAAATCTAAATCAGCCACTGAGCTTTATAAATAAGGACTCCCTTAGAAACACTATCCAAATCTCAGCTAGATGTATGGTATGGTCTAGCATGATATCCAGGTGAGTATAACGGTGAAATTTGGGATGGATGTAAGTCTAATTTGTAACTCTTTAGTTAAATATCTCCATCAAAATATCTCCATTTTTAAACAATGTTTAAAAATCTTTTTCAAGAAGGAACTAGAGAGGCCTTAAAACTTGACCCTGCTAATATACAGGAAGACAGATATTTAAAAATATCCAGCAAGGTTTAATTTTTAAGTGGTAAAATGAAAATTCTAACTCAGAAAAAAATTGTATCTATTAGTAAAGGACAATGGCATCTTCTCTGATAACAACATATGGCAAAGAAATCCCTCAGGGTCTTCATTGATTGTGGCTTTACTAGCTATCTTTGGGGTATCCTTAAACAAGTCTTAGGCATGAGGCACCTACTAGGATGGATTTGGTCTTCACAGAAGACATTTCCTGTCTTCCCTGAGACAAGAAATGGGAAAAGAAGGAAGGTAAAATTAAATAAAAATGTTGAGATGAATGGGAGATGTTAAAGATATTCATATCAGATAGCATCTGCTGCCTCAGAAAGATTAATGTAATTACTCTAAAGTCTATTAAATTGCATTTAATATTTTGAAAATTAATCTTTCAATTTATTCTATACCAAGAAGGTAAAATAAAATGGGATCTAATAATACCAAAGCATCACTTTTTTTTTTTGAAATCTACATTTCAGATGTGGAAATGGCTTAATAAAATCCTTTGCTTACAGCGATTGGTTATTTCTCATTTGTTGCCATAAAATGTGAATAGATTTGTAATACAGGTGACATAAGATGCAGAGAAAGCTCTTCATTCTCATATGAGACAAACCGAAGTTTGGTCCACAGTGTATGTCAGTTTGATCCTGGGTTTTCATTAACTCATTTGTTTCTTGTCTCAGGTGAGACAAGTCCACAATATAACTATGTTAGATCAAGAGAGGATGGACTTGGTATTACTACTAATCTAACGTAAGTATCTTTAATTTCTGAATAATTAATTCATAATTCTTCTTATAAAACTCTGAACATAATAATGTTCTTATAAACATATAGATTAATGAGATAACCTATAGAAAGAATAAAATAAATATAGATGGACTAAGAACATTTTCTTGACCAAGTTAAAATCAGATTTTTGAAAAAGCAAATAATGCAAATAAGCTGATTATTAACTTTTTCCTTCACTCAGGGTAAACATACAGCTGCTGCTGCTGGTGTTGCTTTTTTAGGTTCAAAGGTGATTCTATGGGCAATGATTTTCAGTGTAGATAAATACAGCTGAAGAGACTGATGTGTGACCTTTACTTTCCAAATCCAGTGTGTGTGTAATCTGCCTCTGGTTAATGCCTGCATCCATATTCAGGAGAGACATTGACTCCCCTTGGCCTTGGCCTTGTCCCAGAGCCTAAGTGTTTCCATGAATACTGAGCTGACTTGCCACAAAGGCTTTGAGGCACGCATGCTCACAGAGCTGCCCACAGCTTGTACAGTAAAAAAAAAAAAAAAAAACAAAGTCGCAATCTGTGAACTTGCTTTAAAAATACTTCATGTTCCCTTCTCATCTCATCATGGCCCTGGGTTTGGACCATGGCATTTCAAGCAATGTGCTTTTGTTCTCTTTGGAATGATAATGCTTTCTGCAAACACTTATCAATTATTGATGGCCTTTATTATATTCTTAGAAATAATGTGACAACAAGCAGTGTTACTAACTTAGGACATCCCTTTTGATTCCAAATGATTGAATGATTCCCACACATTTTAAACTCCGAATAAGGAGGTGGAGAAGAGAGAAAAAAGAAAGACAACCCACATACAGATTTCACCTCACTAACAACTTAATTGGTATCACCCCTGGGGTGAAACTTTGTAACACCCTACAGCTCTTTATGACAGGAAGTGAAAATTCCATATCCAATTGGGGCTACAGGGATAATTTAGGGAGGCAGAATGCAATTATCCAATTAGGAATTTAGCCAGAACAGAAAGGTTAATCCCTCTAAGTCCTTTCAAAAGAGCCCCTGGGATCTTTAACGACGACAAGGGGTCAGGACCTGTGTTTTACAACTCAAGCCAAAAAAAATTATTCAGACTTCGCTCTCTCACTCTCTAAAATCTAGCGAGGCTCAAATCTACCAAACTTCAGGAGGAATCATCGCCCAAATCAGAACTTTTCAGAATGTGCGGCTTCCTCATATTCTCCATTCTAGGTGATGAGACCACTGTATAAAAGTTGTTTCAGTTTCAAAAACAAGTTTAGTCTTTAGCGAGCGATGATTCTGTGGCGTGGATACTTTCCTCACATAAGACAGAGTGGCTTGGAGTTGGATGCTGACTCATAGGTTTGGAATGTGCCATTGATGCCTGGCTGGCTTCCAGCTATGGGCTTAGACTCTGCCAACTTGGCAGGCTGGAGATTGCTGTGGCAATTTTTCAAAAGAGGAAGAATCAGTCCAAGGAGAGGTTGTTTCTACATTTTAACTACCAGGACAAGTGACAGAGTCCTCTCTGAGAAATAGTCTGGCTCAAGACAGAAAGGGAGGCTGTGCTCAAAGGAGAACCAATGGCATATTTGCAAGAAGCTCTTGTAAAAACTAATATCCTTTTTGGGTATTCATTTCAAAGTTCCAGCCAAAAGAAAAATGAATTACAGATTTCAGACTGGGAGGCACAATGCACAGACTTGCTGGATGCAACAACAAATGGTACTTTGCAGGTCTTCTTATTTGACATACAGTTATGTGATGGATATTTAGAAGTAAAGCAATTTTTCTTTGGATGCCAGCCTATACAGGATCATTAAATAGAGCTTTTTGAATTCTCAAATCTAATGGATCCAGAAATAGAGAAAGAGAGAGAGAGAGAGAGAGAGAGAGAAGAGAGAGAGAGAGAGAAGTTCTCAGTCAGCAAGCAAGTATAACTTTGACGTTTCACTCTTTCCAAATCTTCGGTATATTTTTTTAAAATATTTTGTTTGATAAATTCCAATCGACCCAAATATTTTGATGAAAATTAGAATGTCCTGAATATTGTTTAATTTTCTAAAAATTCCAAATGGTCCCGATGTCCTACAGAATAAGTTTATTTTTATAAGACTTAAGAAGATATTTGTCAAAAATTTCTGTAATGCATCAATGCAGAAATTTGAGGACTTGGTTAACTTTTGTGAATTGAGAGACATAATTACAGTCACATCAATGTGTAACTCAATCAGGTTATAGCATTACTATTCACGCATCAGACTGAAATTGCTATTGAAGTGGTATTAGAGAACGCATCAAACTCTGTCTTCATCGGAACAGCAAAACATTTAATAGTACAACATAGGACACATACAAATTTTACATCACCTTATGTTTATTATTAATTTCAGTTGTTTATTAAATTTCTCAAGACAAATATTTTGTGTATGAGAACCTAAAACACCTAAGCAATAATTTCTTCTAGGAAAGAAGATGAGTTTCTGTATACAGAGAAAGACCAGTTGCTGCTCTTTGTAAGGCTATTACATACTGCATGATTAAATTTACATCGAAAACAAAATGATAAAAACGTACTAATTGAAAGACATATAGTAAATGAGTAATCTGGGATGCCCAGTAGAATGAAAACTTCCTTTAGAATACTTTTTGTTTTATCTTAAAATATTTAATTTTATAAGGCTTAATGATATCTGAATATAAAAATTTAAAAGTCATGTATTTATGATGTACAATTTAGACATTTCTTACATAGGCAAATCTTTAAAAAAAATGAGTTGTAGCATTATCTACTTTTAAAGTCATGTTTATTTCGCTCTACTTTTTACAAAAACATAACCACTAATCCATGATTTAGTTATGATTTCAGGACAGATATTAGCTCTTATTTTCATTTATGTTGGAGGGGAGCAGATAGATTTCTAAGAGTGAAGATAGCTGAGAAGTTTATGTATACGTTTTAAAACATACATTTTATTATCAGGTATAATGAGGTCCACAGATCAGAAGACAATTGCCATTGAAAAGGTAGTTTGTACTCACAGTTCCCAAGAGGCGGGGGCATGCCACGCTGGTGCAGGGCCAAGCAGAGGAAGCACCGGGGTCAGTAAGTAGGCAGATGGAGTGCGGGTACAAAATGTGAGTGAGAGCCTCCAGTGTGGTATCTGTGGAAGAGAATGTGTGAGGCACAATAAACATGTTTAGTGTTGACTTTTTCCAATAATTTCATCAGGCTCAGAGAAGGTTGTCTCCAGTTGTTAACATCTGTCCCTGCAGGGGGATAGTGGCCTGGAGCATAAGAGCCTAAGGGATAGTTCGTTGGGGGTGTGGTTTCTGGACTGGTTGGTTTGCACTTGAAAGGCACACTCATAAGCAAGTCATTTACTATTCCTTAGAATTGGTTAGCCCTGGGAAGGGCAGTCTCTCTAGGGTGAGCAAGACTCCGGATGTGAAAATATCAGAAATACAGAAAGAAAAAAAGAAAAAAAAGAGCAGGATTAATACAATCTGCTTTTCATTTTGTTTTAAGTTAGTATGGCACTCAGAAAGCTTCTTTTCAGATTGTCGAATACACACTCATTTTCATTAATGTGCACCTATTTTGTGTTCATTTCACCATAATTATAAAGAATTATTTAACATTTGCCTGTATAATGAAGTTATTCTTTCATCAGATTTGTTTCCCCCCTGGGATAAACAGTATTTTTTCCTTTGATGAAGAGACCCAAAATGAAATCTTACCTTTGCCCTCTTTCAGGTGGCTTATCATGAATAATTAATCTCTCAGAGCCTCACTTTCCTCATGCATGAAAAGATAATTTTTTTATCCCTTAATTCGAGGATTAAATGAGATAATATATGGGGGAAATGCCTGTATAGTGCTCAGTGCTCAGAAGGTAATCAATGATAACTTGCTGTAATTGTTCTTTACAAGTTGACAAACTGAAGCCAATAGGATTAAGAGAGATGCTGGAAGTAGTGTCGCTTTTAGCTTATTCCAGGCAGTTTCAGTGTAGTTCCCTAAAGTCACATCAACCATTTTATAGGAAAATCTTGCTGTTATAAATATTAAGAGGTCTGGATTGTAAGAGATGTGTGCCTTAACTTCTAGAATAACACTGTTCATTGTCAGCTAGTGGACATCTGTAGAATATAAGATGCAAAAAGCCTTGGGTAGATGCAGAAAAGACCTTGAGAGCAAAGGGGCATGGGGGACCTAGTGGGAAATGGACCAAGAGGCCAAAGGAACTCATAGCCATTGTGAAAGTCCATCCTGGAGAGCGAGTCAAGTTGTCCAATCACTCCTGGGCTTTAAGAACCAGGGCAAATGACATAACCTGAAGGAACACCATGTCCTCAGTGGCAAAGAGGGACCAGCAGCACCAGCCTCACAGCGGTAAAACACAGAATGTTGTTTATGGCACACATTCCACATATGAATGATGATTCTTATTACACCACCTTTATCACTTTACATGAAGGAAGGTTATACAGGAGTGTTATATTTCTATTCAGGGAAGTAAAAAGCAAAATTTCAGAAAGTTTTGCTCTGGGGTCCAAAATATTTATAGCAGAATACTGAGGCATTCACCAAGAATGCTTTCCTTGTCACTCACAATAGGACCACCACAGACACACTCATATCCTACACACTTTTAGCTGCATATCTCATGTTTTACCTAGTGGTTTTTTTTTTTTTTTTCCCCTAAATGTATTGCCATTTACACCCTTTACTGAATATGTTCATTTTTGGATGACTATTTTCCATACAACGAGACCATTTGAATTTGTTTTTCCTTTTCAGGTTATTAAACAACCCACGTGATTTAGTGTTCCATGGCAATGTGATGGGCCTACTCTTGCTTCATTCATCTCAGACATCAATATCCATGAGGATATCAAAGTTTGAGCCCAGGAGTCCAGATGACTCCCAATCAGTTCGAATCTTTTTCCAAGGCTTCAGAAGCATGACATATAGCCTTGAACAAGAGTAAAGCATAGTAAGTCCTTTATGGATACTCATCAAATTAAATAGAGTTAATAAATTCATAAAAGTCTATTGATAGTATTGTTCTTATTTTTCTTAAACATAATCATACCTGAATGTTAAAAAAAAATACGTGTTTAAAAAAACATGATTTTATAAGAAAACTTTTTAAAGATGGACTATAAGTAATTTTGTTTTATTTCCTCATTATTTAAGAATGGAAGTTTCATATGAAGAAATGCAATTATGTCTGTCAGAATCTGGGTATGTAGAAGCTCTTATTCTCAGCTGTTTCATATAGAGTTACAGTACTAGGTTTCTTAATTAGTTTTCTCAACAGTCCATATTCTTCCCCAGTCCCAAACTGACTCATATCTGATTTCAGCCATTCATCACAGGCCATGTCAAGGTTCCTGCTGTGTAAAACACTCTCTGTTCTCTTATAGAAGGAGAGGTCCTTGTTATAAAAATATTTCTCAAATTTCTCTGAGAATAACACTTTCAGAAAAAGTCATCAATTCATTTGTCTCTAAGACTCTACGATACCATGAAATAGAACTTTTTATCATTTGGAATAAGTCTTTTTTTTTTCCCCCCCGCAACAATAGAACTCTAATGACAGAGTTTAACTATGCAAACTTCTTATTATGGATATAAAATAAATATACACTAAATTCATTATGTCATTGCATGATTTAATAGCTCTGTTTTAAAGACAGTGTTTCTCAACTAAACTGTGAAGAATAATCTATAATAGTATACAACCAATGTCAAGTAATCGATGTGTGTTAAATTTCTCATGCCCCTAAAGACTTTTTTCATTTTCTTAAAATTTTGTTCACTACACGGTAATTATTGAAACATAATGTATACAGACCAGTACGGAGTGTGCGGTGGACGTGATTGAGAGCCACACAACTTGCTACACACGCAGGTACTGGGCCTCGGGATTCCAGACATTCTCACTCCCCTTCCCTTCCCTCTGCCACAGGTTAACAATGCGTGGAATTTCTCACCTTTCTTTCCTCCCCCTTTTGCTTCATTAAATGCATTCTGGAAGTTTCCATTCCCTTCTGTATAACCAAAAGGCTGCTGGCTGATACAGGAAAGAGTCCAAAGTCTCTAAGGCTAGCAAGGACAGATGTGAAGAGAATGAAGAAAAATGAAAGGGAATATCAATGTGCTTCCTCAGAGTCCCCAGGGGCCCGCTGTTGGGAAGGACCATGTGATCAGCTCTGCGGCATGTGTCTTTTCCTGGTCAAGCCTACACCAAGACGAAGTGATTCTCCACGCTCTCTTTTCCTCTGCTGGAATCATTCTCAGAGTCACATGTTGAAGTTGTGCAAACACAAATGAAATCTTGAAGATTCCCAGGTCTCTGTTTGAAAGAAAAGTGCTGCAGAAAACCAGTTTCTTCAGGTTCTTTGTGTGAGTAAAAAACATTTTTTTATTGAACCGCAGGGATGTGGGGGTTGGTTTGTTCACACAAACAAGCCTCATTGTTGAAACTAATATAAAGCCCCATCTCCACTTCCTCTTACCATGGATGAGATGTAAATATTTCCTATCCATCTGGCACAAAACAAAACAAAACAAGACCTGGAATTCTGGACATCTTTTTCCAAGAGAATATACCAGTACAATTTTACTTCGAGCATCCAGAGGGTAGACAAAGCCTTGCTCTTCGTTAAAACTTCAGCACCCAGCAGAGCATTCTAAATGTTCACTGAACAAAACGATCCTAACTAATCCATTTTTATGGCAAAATAGACCTCAACTTTCCAAACACAAACTAAATAACTGGTCGTAATGAACTAGAGACACACGGGGGAGTGGGAGTTAATCTCATACCCCTGAGGGTACTCCATTCCTAAATATTTGGTGAAATTAACAGTTGAGGCCATCTGTGCATGACTTTTTTTATTAGCAGGTCCTAAACCATGAATTCAAATTCTTTCATGGACATAAGACTTTTCCATTTTTTTTCATTTCTTCTTATGTCTGATTTGATAAATTGATATTGTCTCTGATTGTTAAGTAAATTTCCAAATTTAGTGCTATGGAGTGCAAAATATCACCCAATAATCTTTTAATATCTATAGAATTATTGGGAGTCCTCTCTTTTTTTTTTATTGCTGATATTACTTTTTGTGTCCTTTCTGTTTTATCCTGTCAGAAGTTGGTCATTTTTTGTCACTATAGATTCTCTCTATAAGGCATAATGGTTTTCT
>NW_011888941.1:2166439-2195398 GCF_000151845.1 Pteropus vampyrus
TCTTGCTTTATAATGCTTTATGAATCTGATGCTTGAAGATTTCACCATTTCTGGCAATTTCTCATCCATTATCTCCTCAAATACTTCTCTATTCTCTCTCTTTTTCATCTTTTTCTGGAACCCAAGATAAATGTATAAGAGATGATAACCATATTTCACGTTATATTTTTCCTGTCTGCAACTAACTTTATCTCCAGCTTATTCAGTCTGCTAGCCACCTATTGCTGGCCACTAAACACATCTGTTCACAGAAGAGTTTTGAGGCCTCTTCGAAGTCAGGCCACCCAACCTTCCAGCCTGCCAAGAAGTGGAAGAAGGCTGCACGTCCATGCTGGCTCCATTGCCTACACTGCAGACAGCCCGCTGGTTTCAAACACAGGCTGAACAGGCCACCAGGGCCTGAAGCCTGTTGCTTGAGCTCTCTACAACCCTTTCGGGGACTAGGGAATGTTATGACATCCCACTTTTCCCATCCATTCTTCTGCAGGAGGGAGGAAGTCTGGTTTTTTTTTTTTTTCCCCCCTTGAAATTTTTACTTAATGTTATAGTTTCCTGCATTGTTTTATAGCGTCTATTCAAATCAAGAATTGGTGGGACAATGACATGCATACACTCACACAGATGCACAATGAATACAAGATCTATTTGATATGAGAAAGAAACCTGCCTCTGGTTAGGGAAATCCTTTTGCCCAGAGGTGTGTGTAGGGGGAGAACAGAAGGGGTGGGCAAGTACATATGTATGCAATTGCTCCTTTTTCATAGCTGACTGCGCAAAGTGTTTCAACATGAGATGTTATGGGATGCAGATTTTTTATTGAAGAATATGCAAAGTTAAAGAAAAAAATCATTCCACTATAGACAACAAGCCCTCTGAGGTGAATAAGCATCTCCTTTTATGGGCAAAATTCTTGGTCAAGAGCATGGAAAATGAACTGAAATTGTCACGTTATACTCATGATCTGATCACGCTGCCAATTACTCCTCTATCATTGTGAGCTTTGGAAAGAGAAAGTGATCAATATTTATCAAGAGCAACACTGTTTTCCTGATTCTCTTAATGCTGAAGTCATAGGTCAAGTGGCTGAGGGAAGGAGATAGCTGGAAAGCTAGAGAAATGTGTATTGAGCTGGTGAGTCCAAAATCTGCAGAGTAGATAGGCTGGACACCTAAAGAAGAACTGCAGCTTAAGTCCAAAGGCAGTCAACTGGTCTGCAACAAACCAGCAGGATACATAGTGGCTTGAAACAGCAAATATGTAGACAACTGGGGCTGCACTCAAATTGGAGGCAGTTGGGAGGCTCTGATTTTAGCCATGCTCACTGATGCTTTGGAGATGCAGTTGCTGGGTTGGCTGGGGCCTGGTTGTTCTAGGATGGCCTCAGGTGGGATAGATCATCTCTGTGTTCTATGTGGTCTCCCATGGTCTAGCAAATTAGCCTACACTAGGTCTCAGAGCAGCTGGGCAGGTTTCCAAGAGGCACACTCATGGGGTGGAGAAGAGATTTCACTTCTTGATTAAAAACAAAGGGGAAGGAAGGAAGGAAGGAAGGAAGGAAGGAAGGAAGGAAGGAAGGAAGGAAGGAAGGAAGGAAGGAAGGAAGGGAGGGAGGGAGGGAGGGAGGGAGGGAGGGAGGGAGGGAGGGAAGGAGGAAAGAAAGAAGGAAGGAAAGAAGGGATAGATGGAGGGAGGGACCAAACAAAAAATATATGAAAGTACCAAGCTAAAGTGATATGTTTATTCAAGACCATTTCAAGGAAGTTTAATTAAAAATCTGAAAACACAGATACATTAATTTTCTAACTTACAAAATCTTAGAAAAACCAATTTACCCTGTGTGGAAAAGACCACAAAAGTGCTGGCAATTTCTCTCTTGCATCCCTTTTCAAAAGGCAAAACATCTTGTGAGCATGGCTGTTAATTTTTTTCTCTGTCTTCTATGCAAATATTTATCCTGAGTTTAGGAAGAGAGAAGCACCCGTTACTTGCGTTTGAAGTCCGTCTCCTCCCCCTACCCCATTTCACTCTTCAAATTTAAGTTTGTTCTCTTCTTATATTTTACAGCAGGAAAGCTGGGAAAAACAGACATATAATAGACAAAGAATTAAATGCTATGAGAGTAGACAAAGGCGGTGTCATGTAATCAATCCTGAAGTGGTCCCAAGGGGCTCACGACCTCATTCGCTAACTGAAAGTTTCAGCAGCCTCCTGGCTTCAGCAGGAGACTCCAAAACAGACAGTCGTCTGAGATAACGCTGCGAGACTCCACACCGATCGCCCACGAAGCTCAGAGCCACACAGAGAGACAATGGTTAAAGCTTTTACTGAGGCAGGCCATGGCCAGGCTGCAAACCCGCCATGATTTAGTCTCATTGCAAAGCAGTCGGTTGGTTCACAGCAAAGTACCCCGATATGAGGTCACCTAAAAGGCCAATCCATCACCTCCAGCTGGTGTGTGCTGAGCGGGACTGGTGGGGAGAGCGAGGGAGTCCATCAGCCCCTGCATTTTGAGCTCTGCACAGCTTATATGCCTCTCCAGGCTGAATTTATGACCTTTCTGTCAACTGCTTCTTTAATGCGTAGCGCTAAATATCAGCGGCATGATTCAGACACTCAAGCTCTTGAATGCTTGCTACTCCTAGGACCACGCAGGGGTGCGCTGACTGTCAGCATGGGACATTATAATTTAAAGCCTAGCCACCGGGTGTCAGGGCCCTCACTGAGCAGCTGGCATACTACATGCCATCTTTCTCTCTTCTATTAAAAAGAAAGGTGTAATGTCTCAGATCCCAAGAAAAGCGATCTAAGTATGCATAAGCAATATAAGAAATATAAGATCCCAAGTTAAACAATATCTTTTAAAAAAATGGATGACTTTTCATTTTCCGTTTTTATTGGAACTGTTCTGTTAGGCAAATATTAATCTAGTGCATAAAGAGAAATGCTGAAAAATTTTTCTCAGGACTTTTTGCTAATGAAGAATGTTAAAGGTTTACTACCAACAGGATGGATATAAAGTATATGATTCTTGCGACTGTGCAGCATTTAAGAAAATAATATGTGTCCAACCGCAGAAACACACATTTCAGAAACCCCCGCTCCCTCTTGCTTGTGAAAGGATCTTAACAACTCCATGCACATCCTCCCGAGATTGGAAGGGGTCCACAGGGAGTCTCATGTGCGAGCTTGAACTGTCTTTCATGCTTTCGGACCTAGCCGCCTCCTGGACATCTGCTGCCAGAAAGCCTCTGCAGAAGGTGTTTCCCAAGTTCACTGCTGCCAACGCCCACTGGGCACCCACTCCGGTTTGTGTGCAGGCCACTTGGCCTAGGGCTCCCGGCAGTGCACCATCTACTGGCCAGAGCAAACTGGCTCCTGTCCCCTTTGCTGCGCTGACATGAAGCCTGAGAAGAATGAAAAGCATCTTCTCCCCCAACATATGATTTTTCAGGTTCCAAATTTACCCCTTACTACGAGGATTCGGCCCCAAGTCAGTGGAAATGGCCAGAAGACCAGTCTTATATAGATTTGAGGCCATTTTTGTGGCCCTCCCAATCTACTTCGGTCCATCTCTTCCTCTAAACATGGCTTTTAAAACTCTGCCTTAATTCTCTGCCAGTGGAGGAAAATCCTAAATCAAGTAAAGTTGTGTAAAGACAGAATCCCAGAGGTTGAACCTCAGATACACTTCATGTTCGGCTAAAGCTCAGGTTAAGACCACAACTGTACTCACGTGCATTTGTAAATGACATGAACTGCCAAGTACCATGTGACTTAGTAAAAGAAATATTCTCCGATCAAATAAAGTTGGAAATGCTGCATTATAAATCACCGACTGGGGATTCATATGCACAACACACACCTGAGGCACCAGAGAATTTCCACGTAAAGAAACTCTTTTGATTTGCTTAAAGCAGCTTTCCAAAACTTATTTTCAAAAACTTATTACTTTTAAAAAAATTTTTTAGAATATCTAGTTCCTGACGAATCAAAATTGTATAGAACAGAATTTGGCAAACGCTACCATAAGTATACTCTGGACAAATTTTGCTAACAAATTCCTTTGACCAGTAACTTGCAAACTAATGTGAGCAAAATCTAGTTAAGCCTTTAAAGTCATTCACTCTGTTTCTTTCTAAACTGATGCCAGACCACTTTTTACGGTAAGAAGCAGTGAGAAGCGAGGAGTGCAAAAGCTGGACTGAAAATAACGTCCTTGAGTGACCAGGCCTCCTACAAAGAGGTTCCTGAGCTATCACAATCCGTGAAGGAGGGGGCGGTGTTGTGAGATCCTTCTACTTTCAAGGAAAACTAACAAACCAGTTTTTGGTGAAATAGCCTAAGTTTTTAATGTTAACAACTACATTTGATTTTTTAAAAAACAAAAGGAAGACATCTTACATCAAGGCACCCACCTCCCCTCACCTAAACAAAACAAAGTGAAAAAAAAACACTGGGTTGAACCTAATCCATGGGTTGCCAGGTTAATCTCCTGTGCAGGTCCATGATTTTGAATACAAAGGGTCAGAAGTAGAGGTAAAAAGTAAAATTCAGGCTGTATTTTAAAATTCTGTCTGCTTTTATCTGTTACATACAGCCTGAATATTGAAGTAAACGAGAGTGTTCAATATTATTTTATGACCTTCATGAGTTTATAATTTATCTCCAGTGAAAGGGTGAATTATGAGGTAGGGGTTCAGAGTCACTTTGGCTCTTCAGTGAAGTGTTTTTACGCTGTTAAAGTCCAACGAGCACTGCTTTAGGCCACACTCCCTCTGGGGATGTTAAAGATTAATTTTGTTGAGACTACAATTAAAAATAGAATTTAGTGATAAACTTTTCTATCATGTTATTATTTTAAATGGCTGAACGCTAAACCATTATTATCAAGGATAAAAAGAATATTATTTTAAAGATATCTACAATTCAAAGGAAATTTGATATCAGTTTAAGTCATCCGAGAATCATTTAAAGCTCTTGTAGATAATTACCTCTCAATGGTCCCAATGGTTCATACGGGGCTTATCCTTAGAAATATTTTCACTGTGGACTGTTTGTTTCCACTCTGCCATCCCGCTCTCTGCATCTCACCCCTAATAGGAATGGTCTCATACACCAAACATGCATGCTACATATATGTGTATATATGTAGATATGTATATCTACGTGCACACGCACACACACACACACACACACACATATATATAAACACACACACATATGCACATGTGTTCCATAAAATAATTTCACTTGACATAGAATGGGTACTATATCATGGCATACAACTCATGTTAATGTAAAACGATTTTCTGAAATATTTGTCATTCTCTATTAGCATATGATTTGCAACAGATTCTGATACCCTATGGAATGTGCTTATCTGTTACATATTTTACTTCCAGAGAAAGTCGACATAAAATAAAATCCTTTAGAAAAAATAACAACTTTTATAAATATAGTTGTTTTGTATTATAGGCAATTTTGCTTCATTTTGTTATCATATATTATAAAATACGTATATCTGAAAAGTCATAATTTTGTTATAAATTGCATCATATTTTTGAAATTAGGTAGTAAATTTTAAACAAATGTTTTTCTTTTAAGAAGGATAAATCAATTCTGAATATATCTCTCTAAGATCCCAGATTTTATAAAATGAATTTATTGAACTGAGACAGAAGTATATTATATAAACACTTGATTTACATTGATGGAACCTTTGCCCTTGATAAAGATTCTTCAATTAATTATCTGTTTTCTTGACAATTTAAGAGAAATGATTTTTGAAAGCAGAAATTATAAAGTTCCCTTATATTCTCTTCAGGAGAATAAAGAGATTTTGCCGCCCCCCCCACGCCCACCCCCCGCCCCAATCTAGAAAAGATCAAAGAAACAGTGAGGCAGGGAGGAGAGTGGCTGGCACAGTTGAGAAAGGATGGGAAAAGGCAGGTTTTTGGCAGAACGGAACGTGTTAATCTGCAGTGAAATTAGCTATTTAAAAAAGTATTTCTCAGCTGCACATCAGAAAAAAAATTTATGGGTCTAATTTTCCTTTGGAAATTTAAAATGTTACAAACTCATAAGATATAATTATCCAAGTTTTTCCACCCCACACTCACCATGCCCACAGAAAAGAGTGGGAATTATGTATGGATGCAAATGGGATGACTACTGCAAAGAATTTAGAAACATTTCAATAAACATACTTGCAAATATTTTCGGTATTTTAAAAAAGTAGGACACATATGTTAAATTCAAGTGAAGAGGGCCTGAAAGGGAATCTCCAAGTGCACAGTTTGCTGCTATATTTGTGTGAACCATTTGGTAAAGTATTTTACAAAATATCTACACTCTATTTTCCAGTCCTTATGGAATTTTCAAAATACTGTATATCCTACAATAGACTTTTCAACATATGTGTAAGCTGTAGTGTGAAAATAATTGTGGAAATAATTCTAGATCTATATAATTCGACAACCTACTTGCCTTGAATTGGCTGAATGTGTTTTTCATGTAAGTATGCTTCGAAAACGTTTAAGTGTTTCACACTAAACTTGTTTAGATCTAAAAACATCTCTGCAGTTGGCAAGGATGTGCCAACCTAAGGAAATTAGCGAAGATAACATTTAATAACACCAACCAAGAGAGCTCTTACTTTTGTCAGATTTCTTCAAAACGCTTAGAAGTTTGGGTGAAATAGAGACACGTTTAGTTAAAACACACATCCCTTAGCTTGTAAGATATTTGATAGTAGGCAATTCTCTGTACACTAGGGCTTTCCAAAAATTAATTATTTAATGGCTTTTCTAAAAAAATAGAAAGATTGCTAGGGAGGGACTTTCTTTCTATTCCGTCCTCTGTTAGAACCAGTCTTATCTGTTTTCGAAAGTTACTGAGAATAGTTTTAAAATAGCCAAGGCTTTTCTTCAATCATCTGTTTCCTAAATTTCCTCCTCCTCCAGCTTTTCTTTACCCACTTAAGACGTTATAAAAAATTATCAAAGAAAAAACTAGCGCTCAGCAGAACTATACACATGTGGATGCTAAATAAATACTTTTGATGATGATGAATGCTGGCACGTCTCCATGGAAGAAAGACCTTGCACAAAAGATGTTATAATTATTATGTTTAAATGATTATGCTATAATTATTATGTTAAAAATCTCCTATGTTCTCGGAGCTGCTTGGCGGTGGCAGAGCTGTGACATCCCCCATTCAACCTCATCTGTTGCTAAGGCACTTGCCACCTTTTCAAGCAATGTAAAGACAGTGACTGGCCAAGCCAGAGCAACCCAAAAAATGGGTAGGAAGAGTCTCCTGGAATTCTCTCTTTCTCTCCCTTCCTTCACTCTGCGGGGGGAGCTGAAAGATGTTGGCAAGTTCATTCAGCCAGCCAAGTTTAAATGAGGCTCAAAATGTTACCTACTTCTCTCAAGGTTAAATGAGTTTTAAAGAAAAGATGATAAAAGTAAAATAAATGAGTGTCTAAATGGTAATTTTATTTATATATATATATAATTTATTTATATATATATATTTATAATTTTATTTATAATTTTTTATATATATATAGGGTTTCCCTGGGTAAAATATTTGAATTCAGAGCCAGTTGTCTGGAGATTTCAGGTCAGGGGTCCAGAGGTACTAACACCTACCTGCAAATATCATATTCTACAGAAGTATATTTTTTCGTTTCATTTTTTGGACTCCTACACTAGTTTCTAGCTGGAGAATGACAGGCAGACTGGATGATTTTTCACAGACCCTTGTAGGTACATTGATGGCCTTTCATCATCCTCAGAGTCTTCTCTAGAATTATGGCAAAGGCTAAATTCAGCCAGGTTTTCAGTTCTGACTGAAGCAGCAAATGTTTCACAGTAAACTGATCTCTTTTTGTAGACATCCAATAGGACATCCAAGATGTGTCTGGTTGAGGATGCTTTGAGGTTATCCAAGTTACATCAAAAGTTACTCTTTAGAACCAAAAATCATTAATAGCCTTAATTTTTATTGCCATTGATAAGGTTTTGAGGAGTACCCAGAAGAGCTGTAGTTTTGAATGACATGCTTGTACTGCCCATGTTTATGATGTCAGCCAGGGTAACGTGGTGGTGGCAGCACAGGTTTAGAGAAATGGCAGGCAGATCCTGATTCAAGTGCTGTTCGGACCCTTCCTTTCTGAATGTAAAGAGCCCGTCACACCTCCTGGCACCTAGAAAGGGCCTAACTCACTGCAATTACTCTTACCGATTATTATCTTTAATAGTCACAGTCCAATTTATAAAATTTCCTTAAGTGAGGAGAGAAATAAAATCAGAGAGGAGATGGGTTGAAGGTGGTGCAACAGAAACCTATCGAGAGGACTTTTAGTGAGTTTGTTCAAACTAAAAGGAATGGCACAAGAGCAAAAAGACGAGTTCACAGACCAAAGTTGGAGGATTTGGGATTAATTGAAATCCTCAAGTGGTGCATGGTAAGCGACTGCCTATTTAGAGCCAACAGATAGGTTTCCGTGAGGTTAAGGAAGCGAAAAATCCCATATGAAGCTAGTGAGATGTTAAATTCTAATTAGAAGTGTTAATTAAAAAAAAAATTCCAATTTCATCAGTGAGAGTGCTTTTGTTGTTCCAATTCTCTTTGCTACAGTGAATCCTAAGTGAATCCCGACTCACTTTGTTCCAATATTATTTACCTCTTCTATAGGATAGAGAAAAGTCGGCTATGGCCATAGGAGCACGGAGCATTAGCGTGCTCTTCCCAGGGCTGTCATGGTAAGACGCCTATCGGCATTATTATAGAAAAATTCCTATCTTTGGAGATTTATACTTAGGCATAGAAATTCACTGTGGCTCAAAGTTTATCAAGTCAAGTACAGGGTTCTCAGGAGGAAAAAGTATTTATCTATCTCTTCACAATATCTCTTTGCACTATTTTCTGCTTTCTATACCTTCAAAAAAAATCTCATGAATTATCCAAATTTAGATGAGGTTATTTTATATTCTGTATTAAGTTAAATATAAAGGGATATAATTTAACACAACATTTTGCAGTCCATTAATCCATAATGGGGATTAAACCCTTTGAATGAGTATACAAATATTAGCTATCTAAAATTGTTTAAGAGTTAAACATTAAATTAAATCTGACATTTAACAGATTTCCAAAGAATATACAAGAATACATTAATTAGTAATAATCAACATGTTCCAAATTATTTAATGTAAACTTAAATGTTTTCTACTATGATTTTTATTTGTTTTGATAAGTTCAAATTTTATAATAAACATTAGAGAAGAAATTGTTATACATAAAATTCAAAAGTCTTAAATAAAAACCTTGAGCATAGGTGGGCCTATTTTTTACATTCTAATTTTACAGTCTAATTTTTTACTTTGACTTATTTATTCAGCCAGAATAGTCATTTTAAACCATAATAGTTAATATAATACACTTTTAGAAAATATGCATCTATGTCCACTTACAACATAGTTTTTCCAGAATAGATGATGTCATGGAGATACATAATTACAATGGCTTTTCCAACACTAATATAAAAATAGAAGATATAGTTAAAAGAATCAAATATATCTAAATCCCTAAAAACCATCATTTCCAAGTTCTAGCTCTTTCAAATCCTCTTGCTATACATAGAATCTATAAAAAGCAGATAACATTTCATTTGTAAATTATAATGAAATACACATAAAATAGACCAAGGAAAAATAGAAACTAGGTATCATTTGTCCATGCTCTTTATTCCATCCCCCAAGCATACTCCCATCATTCTTGTAAGATATACAACTCTCTCATTCTTTCATGTTGCCTCTTGTCTATGAAACCAAAGCTACTTACAACTTAGATTAAATTTAGTTTTAAATCCAACCTCTAGAAATCATCTTTTCCTTCCTCCCTCCTTCTCCTCATCCCTCCTTCCTTCTCTCTCCAGAGACCTAGCCTTTCTCCCAGATAATTAGCAACCTTTGAAGCAGCAGAAGATAGTGGCCAGGACCTGACTGATGGTCACACGATTTGTACCTCTGGCAAGACAAAGATGACATCTTGACCTATTACATTTCCTCTCCCAAGCCCTGAGCGGAATGACCCCCTGCCTACTTTCCCATGGGAGTGGACAGAGGGACGCCAGAGCAGACCTCAGAACTGTCTTCAAGACCTGAAGAAATTATTTATTATCCTTACTTCACTTCCAACCAATCAGCTCCCAGCAAGACTCCAAAACCCTAACCCACGGGTGTCTTATGATTTTGTCCTACAGAATCTGTAACCCACGCGCCATTGTGGAGTCGGGTTTTTATGCCATAAACTCTCTGCCTCCGAATTGGCCAGTTCAATATTAAACTATTTTTTGCTATACTACAAACTGTTGCTCGTGCATTTCTTTGGTCTGGTGCGCACTGGCAGGCGCACTCAAGGAAACCCACTGAGATTCCCGGTAAATCTGCTCAAAGCCACCAGTTACAGCACCTCTTCTACTCGCCAGCCCCATCCCTACCAGAGGACAAAAATAGATATTTCCATTTCCATATTCCAAGTTAAAATAGAACTATACCGGTTCCCATTTTTCCTAGCTGTTTTTATCCCACCTGAAAAAGTACTTGCTTGGGTTATTTTTGATATTGCAAAAGTGGAATTTTCAGGTATCAGAATAGATCAATGACTCTCCAGACACATATTGTTTTAGAACATCTCAATGTACATTATATATGGTAGATTCCATATGACAGAAGATAAAGCAGATACTTTAATCTTTCTTTTTATTTATAAAGTCATAATTTTAAAATATATTTTGAAGTCTTTTAGGAAACTGAAATTGTTAATATACTTTGTTATGCCAGATTAAAACCATCACTATTTTAATAGGTGAAATCAAAGTGGGAAAGATGGAACTTCCAGGGGGAGAGATGGAACTTCCAGAATCCAGGGAGGCAGCACGGTTGTGGCAGGTGCTGGGGCGGGCTTATCTGTATGCTATAGAGAAAACAGTTGGATAGTTTTTCTTCCAAAAGGAAAGAGGAAAGAAAAATTAAGAGGAGAGAGAAAGAAAAGAATGAGAAAAGAAAGAAACGGCAAGAGACTAGGATTTAGTGTTGGAATAGTGTTGGCTGCGGAGCAGTGACCAGAAAACATTGCAATGGTGCTCTTTTGTTTAAAAGTACCTGTATACCTGGGACGTCACTCTCCTGCCCAAGCCTCAGTAGAGCCTACTACTAGGCTAATGGAGTTTTATCTGTGTGAAGATTTGATGATACTCAGAAAAGCTATATTCTGTGTTTAAAGGGATATAGTACAGAACGGGAATCGGGCACTAAGCAATTAAGGAATTAGGTACTAGGAAGTAAGGGAATCTATGCTGATGTAAACTATTTACACATTTACAGAAACAGAGGAGATCAGCACAGACTGTGGTATTGGGAAGTGGAATTCAGCCAATGTTACTTTACTATTAAAAAATAAAGGGCTCCAGATTATGCTACTTATTGGACAAAACAATCATCATACACAAAGTAATTTTGAGGAAGATAACTTTACAAATATCACATATTTTGATATCATCACAGTATTTGAGAAGGTATTTTATATACACGTGATCATGAAGGCAAAATACTTAGCTGGATTTAAAGTTGGTAGAATTATCATTATAAGCATTGAATTAATATCATTTTAGAAAGATTTCCCATCGTATTCATTAATTGACCCACACCTAGAATAATATTTCAATTTAGAGACAATTATCAAGTCAAGAATACTCTGAGAAGAGCAACTAACTAGTAACTAACTAAAAAGTAGCACTCATTGAGCATTTTTATGGGCCACACATTAATTTATTTTATTCTCACAAGAGACCTCTCAGGTAAAACTAAAAACATCACCATTTTCAAATTAGAAAATGAAATCACATATGAGTTAAATAATTTCCTGAAGATCACACAGCTAGTAAGAGTGAGGTTGGGGTTTGAACCCAAAATATGTTCACATCCAATCTTCTTAACCAATATACAATGTTGTCTCCCTAATAATAATAGTTAAAGTCTAAAAGTATGCGTTGTGAGGAATTATTGAAGAAACTGGAGCTGTTTAACTTAGAAAATAAGACATTTGGAGAAAAAAAGGAAAAAGCGACTAACAGTAAAAAAAATAATAACACCAACAAATATTTTCTGAACCACACAGTGTACAAATCATGTCTGAAAATCAGTTCATCTGGGACAGAATATCAACTCCTTGCTACCAATATGGTGCTCAAATTATGCCACATCTTATGAGCTTGAAACTTTTAAAAAAATTTTAACATTAAATTGCATCAGTCCTAAAATAAAGTGAAGAGGGAGTTAGAAATACTAGCCATAGCATGCATCGTCTTTAACGAGTCTAGGAGAAGAGTTTTCCTAACAAGAAAAATACAACTAGGTCTAGCTGGTTGTATTTGTCATCAAAAGTGTAAAAAATTAGCATTCTGTTTCTATGTTTTTTTTTTCTTTTTGTGCTCAAAGGGTATATGTATTGGATCACTTATGGTATTTTGGGGCTTCCAGGACTGTGGTGATGATGATCCTTGCTGTGTTGGCCAAGACGATAGTACCTAGTAGTTTCTGGCCACATCCTGACAAAGATCACATCTGTAGTTTAGGTTCTACATGTCAATATCCCCATGACAAACTACCGGTAGGGAAAGGCAGTCTTTGTTACTTCCGGCTTCCTCTCTTGAACCCCGCTCCTCTTGAAATAAGAAGATGAGCCATTCTCTATCTTGTTTATTATATTTTTCGAACCCTCTTTTCTCACCTCTTATGAAAGTATGTCCTTATGAAAGAATCTGATGTCTAATATAGATATCAACAACTTAATATGAATGCAAGAAAATTCACTATGCTCTCATTGACAATTACAATGCATAAAGTATCGTAAATAGTTGTGGAACGAATAACTTTGTTTCCTTTGGAAAATAATTCAAGAGTAATTAGGCCAGTGGAGGAAATATTTTAAGCAAGAGTTTCTAAATTAAAACGTCTATGTGAGTTTGTGTGTGTGTGATGAGTCTGAGCTGAGAAACACAAGAACGATGCTTTTGTTTACCTTTACACTCATGATTTTGAATATATGTATATTTTTATGTAATTATTTACATGAAAGATTTAACCTTTCAAGCAGGCATTTAGAAAATATATATATATATTGCAAAGATGTTTTTCTGCTAATGTCACCACCAAGAATTCACATCAGAACAGACACTAACCATGAGGAACTAGGGACAGGCTTTGAAAACTCAAATGTGGAAGGACCGTAAGAAGCCATGTTAAATTGCCATAAATTTTACCACCAGTAGCTAAACATGGTGGACTGAACACATACATTTATCAATGCTTCTTCCCCAAAACCCATGTGATGACATTTAAGGAGGTAAAGATAAAAGATATGAACTAACCCAACCAAAGACAGCAATGGTTTAAACATGTCAACAGTAGGAAAGCAAATAGAGAAGAAGGAAATAAAGAAAGCTGAAAATTTAATGCCTATACGGAGTGGTACTAATAAGAAAAAGTCAATTCATGCTCTAGAAACCCAGAAGCTGGGATATCAGGATTCTCAGAAGGGATTCTGAGAATTAGCTGAAAATGTAATTATAAAAGCATTTAATCATCAGATCTCTTTTTTCACTAAGAGTGGCAAGTAACCACCTAGAAGAGACGAGTTCATTCTCTGGAGAAATTCAGTTGAAGAACCTCTGGACATGGGCACCAACGAGAATAGGAGAGGGTGGAGGGAAGGCCTAGGACCGAATAAAAAGTTAAATGAATCTCTATGTACTAAACAGATTGCTGGTCTTTCTTTTATTCAGCCCTGCAGACACTGGTTGCCAATTACCTTCTCCTCCAAGAAAGGGAAGGGAGGAATCATCTCCGCACAGTCTGATTATCTCCAGAGAAAAGTCTCACAGATATCAATGTTTATGTTTGTCCAGAACGCCGCCCATCCAATCACCATCAGTGAAACTCACCAATAGACCAGCCCATTGTGGAAGTGGTCATCATTTTACTGTGTCATTTCTGAACACAAATAACTGGCAAGGATCTTCAAGAAAATCTCCAAAGTAAAAGGCCAAAATCAAGGTAGGGAAATTTAGAATGAAAGAAATGTAAATTGGATAAATAATAAAAAGAAAAGGCTCAGTGTACAAGAAATACTTTTAAAAACTACAGTATTCTCAGAATAATGGGATAAGATATTACATTCATGAAATATAAACAGGAGATGATAGACAGGATTTGCAATGAGCTAATGGGAATAAACATAGTAAATTTTAAAAAGCAATAGAATAGTTTGGAGATAGAATCAACTTAATTTTTCAGAAAGTAGAACAAAAGAATAAACGAAAATAATAGGAGATATCACATTAGAAAACAAGAGTAAAATTTTGATGGTTTGTAAGAGATACCAGACAATCCAAAAGGAAAAGATTTGCAAAGAATTAAATCAATAATATTTCACAGTACACATGCTTCCGGTTTGAAAGTGTCCACTTAGTATGTGGCACCATGAAGAAACATATCTTTACTAAGTCACACTTATGGTAAAATTTAAGAAACTATGAGATTAAAAAAAAAAATCTCGAAAGCTTTCAAAGCAAAAATAAATGTCACATACAAAAGACAAAACAACTTAACGGCATTAAATTACTCAATAGTAATACAAGAAGCCATAAAACTAAGTAAAAAATAAGGGAAAATGAAGTTTACCTGATAATTTCATTACCAGCCAAGCTATTATTTAACTGTGATGGTGGAATAAGTCTTTTTAGACTTCATAATCTAAAAAATATTCCACTGTGGATTCTTTCTTAACAATCAGAGCATGTCTTCCAGCAGAGTAAATCAAGAAATAGAAAGACAGAGTGGAGGTGTGTGTGTGTGCCATTCATCATAAGAGAGAGGGAGCCTGTTTTCCAGAATATCAGCAAAGAGAAGCTCCAGTAGTTGGCAGCAGGCAAAAAAAATGACCAGATGACTTGGAGCAGGAGGATGAAAAGCTCTAAGAGGAAGTTCTCTGTGCAATAATAATAATAATAATAATAATAATAACAACAGGAATGAGGCGATGGGAGTTTTTATATAATATGTGGAAATACATTGAAATGAGATTTAGGGTGCTAGAATTTGTAAAACTTCATGAAAAGTGCAATAAAACCATAAGCAAATGAAATACCTAGGCATTGTTAATTATGGGAAAAGCAAAAATTTGCGAAAGAAAATAAATGTAATAATTGTATATTACTTGGCTTAGCAATACAAATACTAATATATTCATAATAAAACTGAATATCATTTCAAATCAGAAATTTTATTGTAGCTAAAAATTGATGAGAGGAGGTGGAATAATATTATATAAAGTCTTCATTATCATTTTCTACGATTGAATGGCAAAAAATGGTTAAATATATAGTAGTATAAGTGTGTAAATACTGTAAAAATACCATAAAAACAGCTAATGGGCTCGAAATAAATTACCTCCAAGAGGATAACATGGAGACTAGGAAAACAGAAAACTGATATTTTATTAGCAGCTTTATAGTACTGTTTTCCTTTTTAAACTAGAAAATGATATCTTTAAAAACAACCCAAAGAGCTACTTCCTTTTCGCATCAAAAGAAAGGAAATCTGGACCAGGTCGCGTGACCATCTTTCTAATTCATTCATACAAATACAGTGTATATGTGCATTCATTTTCAACATTTCCTAGAGAACGACATCCTGGCTTAAGCTTTTTTATCTACAGGTATGTTGAAATAAGTAATACAAATAAAAATACTATGTCCCACGGGAAACATATTTTGAATAACACACGGGCATGAAACATTTTCTATTGATATTCAAAAGCACTCTGTATGAGTTTCACGTATGTAGTCAATCATTAGAAGACCATATCGATACTACAGTTAAACTTCAAGAAGCAATTCCTCAGCCACGTTCTTCCAGGATGCGCCTGGAGACCTGGAGTTGCAGCCATCTTCCTTAGGAGTTTCAAACACTCAGTCACTTTTGTGTATCTTGGGTTTAAGCCAAGGTAATACCATGAGGTGGTTTGAAAACCTTTTCCTGTGAAGCCTGCTGGGCTGATGTCTGCAAAAAATGATTCATAAGTCATTTCTACTCTTTATGTACAGTCTAAACAACTTTCTTTTAAAGGCATTTCCTTATATTTATCCTTTTAGAAGTTCATATGCCAGTTTTTTGCTCACTGACACAGGCTTTTGAAATATTCTTGCAGCTGGCATTTCACTGTCTGGCATTTCAGTCACTGTGAACTCACTCACCGGATCATTTATAACTCTAAAATGAGGCCAGTACCCACACCATGCTGTAGAGAAACTCACTAGTAAAAATAAAACAATACTGTCCTACATTGACCCTCCATTTCTCCCTTGTTCACCGTCTTTAAACTAAGTTCCTCTGTGTGATAAAGCAGGCTGCTCAAGCTCATAGTGATGTTTTGATCGATTTTAAATGAGTTTGTGGATCTAAATCATTTTTATGTCTTGGGTGATCCTTTATTCTTTGTCTATACTGCAATAGATCATTTTGTTATTATTACTTATTACCGTGACTCTTGCTCACAAGTGACAGAAACCCAACTTAAACCAGTTTAACTAAAAAGGGGGAATTATCATAAGGATTTAAAAGTATGCCATAGAAACAAAAAGCAGGAACAAAGTCTAGACTCAAGAACGGCTAGAACCAAGCATTCTAATACCATCCTGTTCTTTTTCTTCTTTAGGCACCAATGTTTTATTTTTATTTTCCTTTTGAGACAATAATTTTGGCTTTTCAGTCCATACAGATGAATTGCTATTCATTTATTTTTCATGTTGACAAAGCTCATAGAAAAAATGTAGTATTACATTTTATTTTGACTTGTATTTTTATTACAGTGAAGGTGAATGTATTTTCTTATTTATCTTTATTTTTTTATTTCTAGTGATCTGTAAATTTTTCCTCTACATACTTGGCCTGTTTTATTTGGGGGTGGGGTGGGGGGAGTAAGACTATTCATAATTTTAAAACCTTTATAAGAGGTCTTTACGTTTTTTAAGAATATTAACCCCTTTTCTATAATATGTATTTTTCATCTGTTATTTTTGTCCTTAGCTTTTTGCATGGTATTTGGTGTAAATAAAATTTTAATGTTTCTATTTTTTAAAAGTTTTTGTGGTATGTGCAGGAAGTTTTCAATAATTATATAACTATTCTTCTATATTATATTCTAGTAATTCTGTGAAATTTAAAAACATTTATATTTTGTCTGAAATTAATTTTATAAGATATGAGATAAATGTCCATTTTTAAGTTGAGTTCTTTTGCTTCTTGTTTTAACTATTTTATTTAAAACTCCATCTTTGAGAAGACAACTTTAGCATAGTCACATACGCATGTGCACACACACATACTCTCACACACAGACATATACAATTTCATCTGCATTGCCTCATAAAATAACTACCTTAAAACTCAGTGGCATAAAATAAGTGTTACCCATGATTTTGTGGGTCGGAAATTCAGGAAGGACTCAGCGGTTGGTCTGTCTCTGCTTCATGCGGCATCAGCTTGTGTGACTGGTGTTGGAGGACCCAACTGCAAGATGTTTTCTCTCGCTTGTCTGGTATCTTCACGTTTCTTGGCCTTGTTTTCCCCTCACAAAACATAGCATCTCATTTTCCAGAATCTCTCCTTGTGGCTTAGGCATCTCACCACATGACAGTCTCAGAAAAGTCTCAAGGCTTCCAAGAAGCAGGAAAAGGAAGCTGTCAGGCTAGTCAAGGGTTGAATCCATTAGTGGTACTGTGTGGCTTCCACTACATTTTACTGGTCAGTGAAATCACAGAACCATTCTCTCACTAGATTCAAGAGGATGAAGAAATAGACTACATTTCCTAGAGAAGAGACAATGTCCCATTATAAAAACATATACATATGCAACGGGAGATTTTCATGGCGGCCTTCTAAGGAAAGTGCATTTGAGCACACACACAAGGTTACACATAAACACAGACGAATATAAACTCTTACTATCCAAGAACATGATATGTGATTCTTATTTAATTTTAAGTATGAAATCATTACATATTTACGGTGTAAGAGATCTTGTGCCTAGGCACCAATGATGGAGTGGTAAACCTCAGAGAGCGGAACCTTCATAGAGCTTGTATATTTCTGCAATGTTTCTCAGTAAAACTTTTATTCTATACTAATTTATAATAATTATTATATTAATGCACTTTGATTCTTATAAAAGTAAAAACATCTTTGTTAAAGTATTATCTTGATTGTCACTGTTGTGATTTATCTCTGTCTTCTCTGTTAAAATTTTTTAAAAAACAACTCGTTATTAATATATGACTCTATTTTGTAATCAATCATTGTATCACTCAAGTTTCTAGCACAAAAAAAAAAGAAAGCATATTCAAAGAGTTTAGTGAGGACAGTTTGATGGAATGATGACTGTTTTTAAAAGTGTGAACAAAGGTAAAGGAAACAACAAAAGATGATGGGAGACTCAGGGACTAGTGACATAGTGACACCATTACTATCACTTAGCCTGAAGGAATAAAAGGAGAAAGAGCCCAGAGAAAACTTGGAGCCATGGACAAGGGGCTGCCTTTCAGGAGTGTAAACATAGCTGCAGCTACTGCTAGAACCACAGCAGAGGGAGTCAGGGAGACTCTGGCCTCTTCTTTCTGACCCTCCAATCTCATACCAGTGCCTCCTATTGGCCATTCCAACCAGGATCCAGAGGGCAGGGGAACCTAAGTGAGAAAGTATGTAGAATCAGTCATAGATATAGAACTGATCAGTTGATGACTACCTACAGAAGGAAGTAAATAGAGAAACACCAGCCCAATACCCAAATAAAATCTGTACTATTTCTAAAGATGTTTGATCCAGCAACTCTACTTCTGGGTTTATACCCAAAGGAATTGACATCAGGATCTCGAAGAGATACATGCACTCCCATGTTTATTGAAGCATTATTCTCAATAGCCAAGATGTAGAAACAACCTGGATGTCCATGGACAGATGTATGACATGGATAAAGAAAAAGTGGTATATACATACAATGTAACATTATTCAGCCTTCAAGAAGGAAATACTGTCATTAGTGACAGTATGGATGGACTTGGACAACATTACACTAAGTGAAATAAGCCAAGTAGAGGGCAAATACTGCATGATCCCACTTTTATGAGAAATATAACATTGTCAGACTCAAAGAAGCAGAAAGAAGAATGGTGGTTACCAGAAACTGGGCAGAGGAGGGGTTAGTCAAAGAGCACAAAGCTTTAGTTACGTAAGATAGTTAAGTTCTGGAGATCTATGGTATAACAATGTGATATTAAGAATACTGTATCGGACACCTAAAATTTTCTAAAGAGGAAGATCTTATGTTAAGTGCATTTATTACATTTTTGTTTTAAACAAAGAAAGCAGGAGGAAGCTTTTGGAGATTGTGGTTATGTTTATGGCCTTGTTTTCATGAGGGTTCCATAGATGTTACTCACCTCCAAATTCATCAAGTTGTATATATTAATTATGTACATCTTTTTGTATGTCAGTTATATCTCAATAAAGTGGTTTTAAAAAATCATACAGACATATGTCAGAAACTAAAAAAAATAAAACAAAATAAAATATAGTTGTTACAATCTATTTTTTCTTTTTTGCAGATAGATTCAAATAATAATAAATTTAACTCTTTCATCTTTGAAAATTAAAATTAAAATGAAATTGAAATAGCAGCAATACTAATAGTAAACATGCATGTATCTTAATTTTGTAGTTTTCATCAATTCCATGAGTTAAATATGCCTTTTCACTCTGTTTTACAGACTATGTGCTACAGTTTAGATGTGTTAAATGACTTACCCAATATTGTAGTAGGAAGTAAAAGTTGGAGCCAGAAATTTAGTCTGCATCTACTTGATTCCAGAGACCTTACTTTTAACCACTGTGCTTTATATTCTCTTTTAAATTTTTTTTGGTCTGGTTGAATTGATTAAATCAGTAACTGATTTAATCTTGCATAATATTAATCTTAAATTATTTTATTCGATCTTAAATAATTTTGGTGAATGTAAGAGAAGGTAGTTTGTTCAGTTACCCATGAAATGGTAGAAGCTCAAGTCTGCACCATGATGTAAGTCCTTATTGAAAAAGATATGTTTGAACATATTTAAAAAATACAATTTTATTTCTATATATTAGAGAGATTTTTTGTTTTGTTTTAGAGTAAAATTTTTTAACAACTGCAAAATTCACAGAGTTCACCAACTCTCTTCTATATGAGATTCTCTCTTTTCTTCTTGACTATGCATTTTTCCAATACCTGTTTTGTCAGGTACTATGCTAGACATAAGACCTCATATTACAAATGATGACATCAGAGTATCTATAATTCACATTCTATTTGAACTTGCAAAATTATCTAAGCTTCCCTGTTCTCAGTTTGCTTCAGTGAGAAATGAGGTTAGTTTAAGGGTCATTCTAGGCTGAACATTTTTTTATTCCTCTGTCTATGGATGTGAAAGGAAGTCCGGGGAATTAATTTTTGGATATCTCTCAGCTAAATTTGGAGGCTCTGATCTTTGGACACATTCCAGAAACCTATCCTGTGCCATATTATTATTAGTTCCTAGCCTTTAAGAATTCATTTTACTCAGAAAATAAGGGAAGGAGAGGTGACTATATCATATGCCTTTTCAAATATGTTGATATGAACATCTCTCCTCTGTAAATGTGACAAATAAATACATTAAATTTATATATTATCCTAAATCTGTTTTTGAATTAACTAAACAATTAACTTTCAAAGGTTTAAGTTATAACCATTTCCTGGGAATTATGTTCATTTTCAAAAGGGACGCTGGGACACATAACATTCCTAAATACAACAAGCAGTGATGTTTCAGTGCATGAATAGTTACCATGGGGATTCTGGAAACCACGTTTTCCTCCATCTTTATAGTTATCAAGATTTTGTCAACCAAAACTTATTCAATTCCTGTCACTATCCATTACAACAGCCTGCTCTCTTCTCTGGTGGTGTAATGCACTGTCATGTAACCCCGTGTTTGTAGTATTCTGAAGGGAGTGATATTCTTAGAAGCAGAAAAAGAAAACTGTGTTTAGCTGCTTGTATTTTAATTTGAATTTTCTGATGGTAGAAGATCCTACACACTTTTTATATTTTATATCCCTGGAATTAGATGATTAAATGTGGGTCCATTTATTCACTAATTTATATAGCCTCTATACCATCAACGAAAAGTGGGGAAAAAGCAGATATTGTAAAAATCAGCATCTTTTAAACAAAGTGTTACACACATAGGATGCATTATGCCTTTCTTTTTCTTTCTAAATTCAGATTATGAGCTGATTCGTTTTATCTAGATTTAACCTTGTTGTAGACTCTGTCTACATATAAAATTGAAAGTGATGCGAAACCTGGAAACAATTAAAGTTCATCTTGTAAGTGATAGAAGACATCACTGAAGCTTCAATTGCTTCTCTCCCACTGTTAGGAAAATAGAATTGGGGATCAAATTTCTACCTCTGATTGGTGTGACTAACTGAAAGTGAAGAATTATTTAGCATACAGAACCTTAATGGTGCAGTTTGAGATTTATTATGTAAAATGCTATCTTAAAATAGCATACTTTAAAATGGTTTTGCTTTAATAGGTGAAAAAAAAGCTCTAAGTTTTAAGAGTATTTTGTTTGAAAATATACAGTCTTTCTGTCTTAGATAGGGCTTTTAAAAATTATCTTTAAATAGGTGAAATTTAAAATACTACATACTAGGATTTTCTTGGTTCTAGCTATGATATCAGGGAAGCAAAATGAAGAAATATATAATATGGTTTAATCTTTTTTCTTTCCTAAGAAAATATTACCACATCTGCCTAATTTTCAAAAGATTCCACTGACTTTTAAGATTATATGGTCCCCTTTGTCCTCTCTCAGCAATCCTTTGGGACTTAAGTGACATTATTCTGTAGGAAGCTTCCATAAACTAGATGTAGTTGCTTTTGAAACATATGTTGTGTTTTTCTACATTGACTCTGATAGAAACAACAGGCATTGTTCAAATGTGACTTATGATGATGATTTGTTTAACTATAACAAACTTAGAAGAGAGGGACTATGATATCCCTGTTTTACAAATGAGAAAACTGAGACCGGAAAAGTTAAATGACTTTCCCAAATAAAACAACCGATAGGTAATAGTCTCATTTTAATACAGACCACACAGCCCCAGGAACTGTGTTCTATGGCATTCTGCAAGTGTCACGAAGTGCAGTTTTTATTCTCTCTGTTATTTATACTATCAACTCTTTTCCGTTCCTTTTACCAGACAGACAAAGATTAAATTGTTTCTTGTCGTTGTTGTTCATTTATTTACTTCATAGTATAATTTTCTGTAATAGTTTTTATTTGTCAAGTAGCTGTGAGCTTTGGGCTTGGACGACTTGCTAAATCAGGGATCATCGCCTCTCCTGATGGTAAAGCTACTCCAGGTTGTTCTCGGAGCTTCTTTTTTCATTGGCATCATATGCCCATTCCAACCGTTGTCCCTCCAAGTCACTTTCCTTCTGAACTTTTTTCTTGCCCCTGCTAATGTTTCTCTGATTTATTTTCTCTTAAATATTTTCTTGAAGACATTTATTCTTGTCTTAGAAGGAAAAGTGATATTTTAGGGTTATTTTCACTGGAAAAAAATTCAGAGGATATGTAGACACTGAAATTGAAAACTGAGCTTTGATTCGTGGATCTGAAAACAGAAGAGAATGCTAAGGTCTACTTTTGCCAAGAGGGAGTACTTAATATGAATGTAATGAATTTTGAATTAAATATCAACCCTTCAAGAGGAAACCATATTTAATTATATAAAATTAAAATTAATGTAATAGTTGTAGAGCATATAAGAAGAGGAAGAGAATACAGATGGTTCTAATTTAGAATAAATATATGGAGACCTCATGTGTTAATCTAGAGTCTGCAGAATAAATATAAGAGTGGAATGCTGAAATAGGGAAGGAGTATGGCCTTCTCTGTTTCAGGAGTATGTATTTGAGTATGTATCTTCAGATATATAAACCAGATCTGGTTAATGGCCAAAATCTGGACGTCAGGCCTAAGCTGTTGTTCAGACTGTATTAAAAGTCTCAAGATGAAGTGTATGGAGATATCAGAAGACAGAAAAGGTAATGAATCTTTGCAATGAGTTTATGAGTTATACAACACTTCAAATCAGGCAAAATTATCAGATATCATAACATTACACAGGTTGTAGAATATAAGGAATCATGGCAGAACAAAGGCCAGACCAGCAGCCATGAATCCAGAAGACAAAGATACCAATGAGCAGATCTTTTACTTGAAAGAATTAAGATTAGGGAAACAATAATGGACCAGGGTATTTATAGGATGGTAAATTAGAGCATTAAGTCAGCAAATGAGCAGGGCTTTGGGCATCAGAAGTAAGACAAGCAACCAAGAGGTTGAGATAGGTGGGGAGGTCCTTGTGGACACCAACATTCTGCTATCAGAATTCCAACATATCGAACGGAAGTTACATGACAGACGGCCCAATAATGCCACTCTGATGACATAGCAAAAAGGAAAGTGAAATAAAACAGGTAATGAAATCTGGGCTTCAAGTCTAGGCTCCGCCACTTGTCACCTTCTTGATGGAAAAATATACTCCAAGGAAATCTAAAATATTTAAAACTCTTCCTTAAAAGCTAGGATTGAGATTTAAAAACAAAAAATTTCCTGGAGGCAGAGCATCAATTGATATGGGTAGGCCGACAATGGAGTTGGGTACTGTTCAGAGGGCATCCACCAGTCTCAGGAGACTATGGTCTGACTGGTGGTACAGGCTGAGTGCATGAGGTCATAAGACAGAATCTGACATCCTGCTTGGTGAGAGGTTAGAAGGGAAATGACCATCTCCCCACAGAGCTGAAGCTGATAGAGTGATATTTTTAGTCGGTAAACTGTGTGGATGGGGTGGGAAGCAGATCACACACATAAGAAACTTGATGTATGACAGAAGTAGAATTCTTTATATGGAGAAAGGATGGTTTTTAAAAATAAACTGAGAAGAAATAATAGGTTATACATATTAAAGATTTTAAAAAATCCCTACCTCACACTATACATAAAAATAAAGATGAAACAAAACAAATATGAAAAGTTAAATTTTATAAATTTCAGAAGAGTATGTAAAGAATATAGGTGGATAGTGACATGAAAAAGAATTTTTTCAATAAGACATGAAAGCAAATTCAGTAGAACAAATAAATAAATTAATTCAACCGCATTAAAAGTAAAAAAATGATTTTTATCTTCAAGATATGTAGAAAGTTATAAAACATGACAAACTCTGAGAGCTGAATTTGCAATACATGGACGTTTCATAAGTTTTGTCAACGGAATGTAGTTTAAAAAAAAAATTTCTTCTACTAACCAATAAGAAAAATCCCTGCATCAAATAAACTATGCAAGAATAGTACAAACCCTTGACCAAAGTGAGTTTGTATGGTGTGGGTCCACTTATGCATGGGAATTTTTCAATTTACCTACTTTGTTCAAACCAGCATTATTTAAGAATCAGTTCTTGGGTGAGCATCTACATATGTAAGGGCCAATTTAAGTTATATAAGGATTTCCAACAGCTTGATCTGCTTCTGCTCCTAACAACAGTGATGACCTTGGAGAAGAGGAAACATAAGCAGCCAATAAACACACAAAAACAAGCTTAGTCTTATACATAATCAAGACATACATACTAAATACAGGGCGAGGTAACATTTTCCACTAACCACATAGGCAAAAATAGAAAAATTGGACATTACTAGGTGATGGAAAAGATGTGGAGAAACAGAAACTTTTATACACAGCTGCAGCGAGAGACCCCTTGTTCTAACCTCTTTGAACAATGTGTGTACTAGTTAAGTTGAATGAACACAAACTATAACCAGGCGGCCCATTCCTGGCTATACATCTACTCTAGAGAAAGGATATAAGTACATCTGGTCCTATAGAACAATATTAAAAGTCTTGCTGTCATATGAGTTTCATCCATTGTAATTGCTAATTTTAAGCTATAGTTTTAGTTCTCAGAGAATGTAATTTAAATATTCAATTTTATTTTTACGCCACTTTATTATTTTAATGACATTTTTTCAGAATTGCTTTGATTAAGGTAAGCATGAAAAGAAATCTTGAATTTTAATCATATTTGTTTTGGTTTAATCATGTGCCATGCTATGCACTTGTAAAAATTGTTTAAATTATTCATATGTACTTATTCTTCTAAAATGAATTTATTTCCCTTCCTCTTTTCCTACTCGAAGAGGACTTTTAACAGAGTAAATTCCTGGAAATTTATTTTTATTTTCTTTGTATTTATTATTATGATAGGGTTTTCACAACTTTCATGGATGTGTCAAAAATGATCTCATTGTAATTAAATTATCATGTAAGAACACTGACGAAAACTACCAGTTACACATCAGTTCTTCAGGATAAAAATTGATAGTTAAATGCAGTTCTAAAGAAGCTTGTTAGCAGAATACAAATATGATGCCAATGTACTTTTATTCGACAACCAGTATTAGTTCTCATTTCATAATATTTACCTTAGAGATCTAAGTCACAATATTTTCCTCGAGTGAGATTTCATTGTTAAACACACCGCAATGAAAAGTGTTGACATTTTATTGAAAACCACTCTATATTGCTAATCTGCTATGAATATTGCTATGGCAGTGGGGAAAATCTGTCAAAATGTGTTGGGCTATGTTCTGCCTTGATGAGAGAGAATAACTTCTCACAGTACAGGCTCTTATTTAATTACCGTTCCGATGTAACAGCAAAAAATGGGTTGTCTTCCACCTCCGCCTTCCCCTACTTTCTCATTGAATCTCAGCTGGAAGAAATGTTCATTTTTTCCTCAGAGAAGCCCTTTCTGCCCAAAGTTAATGTTTCCCGTTGTGGGTTCTTTTCCTTCAAGACAATTCTCACAGTTGGCAGCCGTGTTTCATTTTCCCATTACTCTACATTCCATGATAAGTGGGTCCACACTTATTTGTTCATTTGTTTGCTATTCCATGTCTGTATATGTTTAACTTTCATCGGTCACCTGTGTGAGATTGAGTCAGTCATTTCAAATCCTAGTTTCCATTTTCTTATGAAAACTTGGGAAGGTGAATAAGTTAAAGTATGAGATCTCATAAAACTGAAAACCATTAGTTAATTTTTTAACAGCCTCCTAATACTACTTAGAGTTTGAGAAATTGAAAACTTGAAGCGAATTGTTAATTTGGGAAGCACCGGTAAATTATATCAGGTTTGAAAATAATTTTTAATATTTAACATAGTCAATAAACTTGTTCTTTCACCCATGCATTTTGCTGTGCAACAGGAACAGTCCACACCTTCAGATTTTACAGCTGAGAAAGGAATAAAAATCTACAAACGCAAATAACTTCAAGTTTAAGTGAAACATCCAATTTGTTAAAATACATACCGAGTGTTCAAAGAGTTCAAAAATGGTGCTGTTGATTTCTGCTGAAGTGATAAAGAATTCCATAAAGAAATGTTTGCAACGTGCTTCAAAGAACAATAAAAATACAAAATAGTCAAAAAAAAAAAAAGATGGCTTTCAAAGTAGAGGAAGTAGCATTGTCAAAACCAGTGGAAACTGGCTTACGTACTAACTAGAAAGCCATTGAAGTGGCTGGAGATGAAAGGATCAAGCAGATAATGACCCTAATAGGTGAAGCAGTTTATTTCATCTGGTGACATGATGTGGTAGAGGTGAGCTTAAGGAGAGGATGAAGAAGTGTTTTCATATTCACCCCCAGACCACACTCTCCATTTCTCCTGATACACCACTCCATGGGACATGCCTCCCCTGCAGTCCTACTGGATGTGACATCATCTGTGTCAGTTATGTGTTGGTGCAAAACTGGAAGGAGGGGGCAGTATTTGAGCATCACTGGTTAATGCAGTCGATGTTGCCAAATTTAATACTTTGTCCATTAAATGAACAATTATCGAGCTCTGCAGAAGTGCCAGAAAAGAGAGAGTTGTAAATATTAAAAATCAGAACACAAACAAAAACTGCCACCAGAAAGCACCAACCCAAGAAATTCACAAATTCTTGGAAGAAATAGATCTATGAAAATGATCGTCATGCATGCAACAAATGTTCTCCACGATAAGTACGTGGGTACAGTAACCATTAGGAGTCCAAAGAAATTATGATATTTAAATAAATTCCAAATTCTTATTTATGATTTAGTCCCTAAAGACCTCCTTACGATAAGGGATTTCATACTAGTTATAGCCAAGATATGGAAAGAAACTAGATGTCCATCAATAGATGAAAGGATAAAGAAGATATGGTACAAAAATACAATGGAATATTATTCAACAATGAAAATAAATAAAATTTTGCCATTTCTGACAACATAAATGGACCTAGGGGGCATTATGGTAAGTGAAATAAGTCAGACAGAGTAAATAGAAATACCCTATGATTTTACTTATATGTGGAATCTAAAAAACAAAATAAATGAATAAACAAAACAACAGAAACAGAATCATAGATATAGAGAACAAACTGATGACTGCCAAAGGAAAGAAGGCAAGGTCTGGGAATTATTTAAAAAAAAAAAATTGCATTTAAAAAATGCAAATTTTATAATCTGGGAAAAATAATCTTTGGCTCAGAATTGGCAATTACTTAAATACATAAAAAGCCTAATTCTTTAAAAAGTCAAAATATATCACAATCATTCTTTTTAATACAGCAACAGTGAGATTTGACTCATTTTATAGTAGACATTTTAGGGAAAATTTACACTTTTGAGTCTATCTCACTAACCTGGTTGAAGGAAACTTTGCACGATTTCCATTTATTTGAGTATTTCTCTATTCATTCATTTCCCAAATTCTATTATTTACCACATATACGATGCACCATCTTTCATTCTAAATATAGTGAAACCATTCCACACTTTAATGTGGAATGTTAAACATTTAGTTTTCTTTATTTATTTGAAAAATAAGGAAAAATTTCCAAAGCTAGTCTAATTATTGATATGCTTTGCATAAAATCATATGAAATCACATGGGATAATTACTTTTCCCACTTCCCTTCACAAATACAATCTTATTGTCTCTATAGGATTGAAAGTGGTAGTAGTAATAATAAAAAGTAACAAGTGTATTGAGTGTTATGTGCTGTATAATGTTCTAAGTACTTTTCGTATTTAGACTCAGTTAATACTAAAACCTTCTTTGAAATAAGTTCTACTATTACCAGTATTTTACAGATGAAGGAAGTAAAGTTACAAGCATTTAGTTAACTTGTCTTATATAATGTAGCTAGTCTGTGGTTTTAGCCGGGCTGAAATCCCAATCATTCTGAACCAGAGGCAGCACTTCAGATTATGCAGCACTAGCTCTCAAATATATTTACAGTGTTCTCCTTGTTTACAATATGTCTTAGTGAAAGGGGTACTTATTAAATTCCTAATTCATGGCCAGCTCAGTGCTAAGGCTGTCACAAAAACTCGGTACAGCCCTTCAACCCAGCTTCGCCAAAGTAGCACACTAAATTCTGACTGCTTTAGGTCTGCTCGCTTAGATTCTTCACACAAAAGGTCAGCTCCTAAGACCTCTTGTTTTCATTTTCTGTGACTCTGCCATTAGCTCACTAGGTAAAGTAAAGGAAAAATACACAAGTAACATGACATTTTTCTGATGTTGGCTGGTGTTTTTCACTTTTTTTAATGAATGCATAACCTTATAATTTTTGTGTTTGTCTTGAAATGGCCCTAACAACTGTTGAATGAGGTCTCATCAATTTTTTTTTTTT
>NW_011888941.1:2198728-2202873 GCF_000151845.1 Pteropus vampyrus
GGGCTGAAATCCCAATCATTCTGAACCAGAGGCAGCACTTCAGATTATGCAGCACTAGCTCTCAAATATATTTACAGTGTTCTCCTTGTTTACAATATGTCTTAGTGAAAGGGGTACTTATTAAATTCCTAATACATGGCCAGCTCAGTGCTAAGGCTGTCACAAAAACTCGGTACAGCCCTTCAACCCAGCTTCGCCAAAGTAGCACACTAAATTCTGACTGCTTTAGGTCTGCTCGCTTAGATTCTTCAAACAAAAGGTCAGCTCCTAAGACCTCTTGTTTTCATTTTCTGTGACTCTGCCATTAGCTCACTAGGTAAAGTAAAGGAAAAATACACAAGTAACATGACATTTTTCTGATGTTGGCTGGTGTTTTTCACTTTTTTTAATGAATGCATAACCTTATAATTTTTGTGTTTGTCTTGAAATGGCCCTAACAACTGTTGAATGAGGTCTCATCAATTTTTTTTTTTTTTGACTGAAGGTTTTTCCCTTGCAGAGACACAAAGAAGAATCATTAGAAATAGTCAACTAAATTGTGTCCTGTGAAACATGAAATATTCTACGTTGTTATCCTCTCTAACAAAATGCTACTCAAAATGCAAGTGTGTCTGTAACCTCGGAGATTAATAATATTTTCTCTTTGATTGGTTGTTGTGTTTGCTTTTATTTAGGTAATGAAAACAGAACAAAGCTGCCTGTGTTCAAACGGCAGTGATTCCGTCGTCTTTACAGATATTGTCTGAATCTAATTGGATTTTAATGAAATGATATTTCCTTTGTGATAGGTACATAAAAATTATGTTTCTAATTAACATCACAAGGTATAAGCTATAGATACCAAGTTTCAACAGAAGTAATAATCCTTTAATGTTTTATTCTTTTAAAAGAAGGCTGAGTAGTAACAACTTGGTAGGAAAAGTGAGTAAATTGACTGGACAGTGATTAGTGGTTTGGCCTTTTCATCCTTGAGGTTGTGCAGAGTGACACATGCTTATTTCCTTTTATGTTTAAAACATCATTAGGTAGTTTTGTTTCCAAAGACTTTCTAAACGTTTGCTTTTTAAATCTTTGTTATTCAACTTTGACAATGTTTGTACATGATTGCAAATAATCTAAGTTCGGTTTACATTGTCATAATCATTTCAAGCACTGTTCAATATATGTATTGAACCCGAAAACTAAGTGAGCAAAACTAATTTGTAACACGGAATATTGTGTTTGTAAAACATACCTATTTTTTACATAAAAATATTATTTATTTGGCTCAGAAGGGAACTATTTGATTCTCAAAAAAAAAAAAAATAAGAGGAGGAAATGATATTGTAGAAGATGTGGGAGTAAATAGAAAAAAGAATTTCTCATCTGTATAGTTTCAAAAGTGATATGAGAAACCCCGAAAAGAAAAACAGTAAACAAATTTCAGCAAATCAAGTTCAATTTGTCCTGCAGATTTTTTCTGGTTAGAATAGCTTGTCTTGCTCCTGTAAGTTATTAATTATATGGTTATTACCTACTGGTGACCTGTATTAGTGGTTTATGTAGTGATCTATAGATTTAGCCACCTCCTAACTAAAAAAATGATCACATTGCTTTATTTAATAATTGATTATGACTTTTTTCTCTTCAATACTTAATGCAGTCCATTGTATTTAAGTATATTTCATGGATAAGCTTAAAAAAATATTCTCTGATTTAGCTAACCATTAGTGCCCACTGAAACATAAAAGTGGTTTTTGGTAGCAAGGGACATACAGATATTTGAAAGTTTCCTCATGGAAGTAAAATAGCTTGCTTCTTATTCTACAGCCTCAGACAGATGGTGTTCTGATTACCTCTCTTTTAGTTGAACAATTCTTCCTACTCTGTGTCTAATCCATTTTAAGAAAACTAAGTGAGCATGTGGAATCAGAACATATCATGAGTCTCCATAAGGCTGAAAAGACTCAACTTTTCATTAAAGGAAATTTCTAAATTTCTGAATCTACTGAAATGTTTTTATCTCCATTCACTTTCTGTACAGCTGAAAGAGGCACAATGACTCTAAAACAGTCTCAAATTTGGAAGAATAAAATATTACAGAGATGCAATTCACATTCAGACAAGGCAAATCAGTGAATTTCAAAGAGTTCTATTGGTTAGTATTTCGACTAAGCATTTCTTTTCAAACAGATAGATTTTTGCTTTACTTTTTTTTTTAACCTTAACTAAATACTAAATATTTGATATTTTATTAACATGCCCATGTGATATCAGCGATATATTGTTTGCCTTTGGAATAGATAGATAGATAGATAGATAGATGATACATACATACATGCATACATACATACATACATACATATGGATGTGTATATATGTATGTTTATGGAGGTATAATCAACATGAATAAAATACATAAACCTTAACTATGCAACTTGATAAATTTCAATGTATTTGTATACTTATATAACCATTTACCAGACTGAGATACAGAATATTTCCAGCTTCACAGAAGGCTCTTTATTTTCTACTCCCAGTCAGTAACCCAAGGGTAATAAGTATTCTTACCACTATCATCAAAGATTAGATGTGCTTTACATGGGACTTCCTATAAATGAAATAATACAATCTTTTGTGTTTGACTTTTCACTCAGCATATGTCTCTGAGATTCATGTATCAGTAATTTATTATTTTTAATTGCTACATAGAATTCCATTCTATAAATATACCATTATTAATTTACTCATTGTATGTTGATGGGTATTTAGATTGTCCAAGTTTTTCCTATTATGAATAGCATGGCTTTGAACATTGTTTACAAGTGTACTGGTGGACGGAAGCACTCACTTAGGTGGGCATTGAATTGATTGCAGTCACAGAGAATCTTCAAGGGCCAGAAAGAGGAGAATAAAAGGAAGAGGAAGAAAAGGAGAAAGAACAGAAGAAAAAAGAAGGAAGAGAGGAAGAGGGTAAGGAAGAAAGAGAGAGACAGGACAGGCAAGAGCAGTAACAGAATGAACTAAAGATATTTGGCAGTGTGACGTTTCCCTTATTCGCACTCCGATTGGTGGACTAAGCCCAGGGCATATAACTGGAGGTGAAGCCGAAACACAAACTACTTCATTTAATTTAACCCTCAAGAAGTGTGTTAAAAAGATAACTATAAGCCTGATTTATTCACAAAAGGAAACACTCCCTGGAAATTAAAAAAAAAAATTAACCTACAATTTAAAATTTATAATAAAAATACCTAAACCTACAAGGAAATTAATGACCAGAAGAAAGGATCAGGAAAAAACAAAAATAGACTCTTGGTAAACTCAGATATTGCAATCATTAGATGTAGAAGATTAAAAAAATAATAATAAAAAAAAACAACTATACATGAACTGTTTAAAATGTAGAGCCACAAAAGTTTACTACAAACTTCTATTGAAACAAAAAACATTTTAAAATAAATTTATAAACAGCACATGTGACTACATTTCTGGTTGGAATGCAAAATGGTACAGGCACTTTGTAACACAGCTTGACAGAGTCTTAAAGTTAAATGTACACTAACCCTGTGATCCTGGCATGCCACTCATCAGTCTTTATTCCCGAGAAATTAAAACTTAACATTCACACAAAATTGCATTCACAAATGTACATAGCAGCTTCATGTAAAAACACCCCAAACTGGAAATAACACAGATATCTCTCATTTGGCACATGAATAAAAAAATGGCAGTATATTCAATCCAATGGAATAGTACTTTATGACAAAAAGAAATAACGACTGATAATTCAAGAACATGGATGAATCTGAAAAGCATTATGCTAAATGAAAGAAGATTCTCCAAAAAGGCTACACACTGGATGAGTCTATAAAAAATTATGCATGAAAACCTAGAAAAAGCAAAGTTATAGGGACACAAAATAGGTCAGCATTGCCAGGATCTGGGGTTTGGCAAAGGGTATTCAGTACAATGAGGAAACTTTTTAGGGGATTATGTAAATGTTCTATATTTTGATTGTGGTTACATGACTGTCTACATTCATCAAAACTCATAAAACCTAACACCTAGAAAGAGTGAATTTTTTTGTTTATAAATTATATCTCAATAAACATGACATCAAAAATAAAACTTCAGGCAAGTCTTTTTTATGAGTTAAGAGTTTA
>NW_011888941.1:2202923-2236744 GCF_000151845.1 Pteropus vampyrus
GACTGATAATTCAAGAACATGGATGAATCTGAAAAGCATTATGCTAAATGAAAGAAGATTCTCCAAAAAGGCTACACACTGGATGAGTCTATAAAAAATTATGCATGAAAACCTAGAAAAAGCAAAGTTATAGGGACACAAAATAGGTCAGCATTGCCAGGATCTGGGGTTTGGCAAAGGGTATTCAGTACAATGAGGAAACTTTTTAGGGGATTATGTAAATGTTCTATATTTTGATTGTGGTTACATGACTGTCTACATTCATCAAAACTCATAAAACCTAACACCTAGAAAGAGTGAATTTTTTTGTTTATAAATTATATCTCAATAAACATGACATCAAAAATAAAACTTCAGGCAAGTCTTTTTTATGAGTTAAGAGTTTAAGATTATCTCAGAATGTAAATTCTATTAATATTTTTAAATGCCACAATATAGATTTTAACATTAATGAATGAAAACAGGAGAAGCGTAATCTTCATATTAGATATAATCAAATCATTGATAAAAGTCAAAATGCATTCATGATATAAACACTTATCAAAGAAGAAAAAAACCTGATAAAAAGTATAAAATTATATGCAAACATGTAAATGTTGACACATTTGAAGCATCCTCTACAAAATTCTCTTTAAAAGATTATGAAACAAACAACCATTGCTATTAACATTGAAATGTATGTCTTTGGACATCAGAGTGAGAAATGAAAAGAAATAAGATATAAGTTTTGGAAGGGATGAAAAAGAAATCATTATTTAGATGTCATATGGTCATCTACAAATATAAGCCCAAATAATATACAAACATTATTATAATTAATAGAAGATAGCTTGTGAACCAAGCATAAGATCCATAAAAAAAAAAAATACATTGCATTGCTATATGTTTATTCTAGGAAGAAAAGTGACTTTTACAACTTATTTCTTTAGAAATATGAAAATAAGTACACTAATTTAAGATTGAAGACCAACAATAATTAGAATATATACTCAATTAATTGGGAGATTTATCTATTTATGACTGTAATTAAAACTCAAATGTCTGTAAGCAAACATTTATGAATAATTCTTATAAAAATGGCAATGAAAATAAGTCATTACATCATTCAGTTTCACTGTGAAGATGTGGACTGTGAAGCAGAGGTTTGTCTGTAATCAGTACAAGTAGTGAGGCATTTATGAAGAGGTTAGAATAAGATAACTGCCTGAGACGCTGAGTCAGTATGGCCAATGCTTTCGCAAATTAAATTAAATAGCTGCGAGCTCCACTTTAATAACCCTCTAAGAGTCAAAAATATAGAAGCCTAATTTTTATGACTGTTTTCTCCAATAAAATCTTTATCTATTATGAATACTCATTTCTTTCTCGACAACATTTTAGCAAGCTGGAGAAGTAGAATTTCTTGTGCAATATGTTTTCAAAGGAAAAGAGAGTTATAAAAAATGAAAAAATAGTTTTGGTCAAGAAAGCATCCCCAAAGCTCTGAGGCATTATAAGTAAACTTATTTCCCAAAATGTTTATAAAACAAGGTGGGCACACATAATTAGAACCATGTAGTGATATACCCCACTGCCTTGCTAAAGCTAGCAATGACTATCAAAACGTCTGCTTAATCAGATAACACACTGCAGAGGGCAGGCATTGGTGTGATATCAAGAGATAGACTTTCACCTTAAAACCTGTCTCTCCAGAAAACAGACAGCTACGCAAAGGAACATATTGGAAGAATGCTTTTAACATCTTAGAGATCTAAGACAACATCATCACCCATACCATACTGGGAACCAGACAGAAAGTCAAAAGGCTGTCCTCGCTGATAGAATAAAAACATGTGAATGTAGGGTTCTGATGACCATTTGCTCATGCGTTGGAGAAGCGTGTAACACCAGGAAAACATTTACACTGGGAAATTCTTCAGCTTCATAGAAGAATCATCCGAATTTGAACAAGCTGCTCTTTGAGGATTTTGGAATCAGTTTCATTGCTTATTTAGAATCATTACTCATAGTTTATGATTTTGAAAGAGGCCCTGAAACTTCTCAGCTTGGCATGATTTTCCATCACCAAATTCAACTTGACTTATTCTGCTTTACTATGCCCCTGAATTAGCTCTTATTTCTCAGTTGGTTTGGATGATTTTTCCTCTTAGTTCTTTGCCCAGAGCTGGGATATATGGGTCTAATTCCAATCAGATTTTTTTTCAAGGACTTGGTTAAAGCTTAGTTCTAGTTCTTGATAACCTTTAACTGACTTTTAATGTTCTTCCTATGTGCAAAAATATATTTATTTATTTATTTTTGTATTTTATTTTATTTTATTTTTACCTTTACATTAGAGTTAGTATTCAATATTATTTTCTTTTAGTTTCAGTTGTACAGTGCATGTTAGACATTTATATAATTTACAAAGTGATCCCCTCGATTAGTCCTGGTACCCACCTAGCACTATGCATAATCATTATAATATTATTGACTATACTTCCTGTGCTGTTCTTTACATCCCCATGACTGTTTTTATTAATGCCAATTTATACTTCTTAATCCCTTCCCCTTTTCCACTCATCTCCCAAACCCCCTCCCATCGTCTAATATACCTCATGCCCTGCTCTGGTCCCTGGACAGGCAGCAATAGTCACAAGAAATGGACTTTCCACTTCAGGGACATGTCTTCTAGTGGAGGCAACAGTAAACACACAGCTAATAAATAACTATATAATATATCGGTTGAGAAGAAGACTGAAAAAGAGAGGGGTAAGGGGTGAGTGAAAAAGGATGGAGTGGAGGGTGGGCTTCTGGCAAGTACAGTATACTGATAAGGTGACATTTGAGCGAATGTCTTAAAGGAATTGAAGGAGTGAGCATGGAGAATTTGAGAAGAAGAGCATTCTAGGCATAGGACGAGCGTATAGGAGAGAGCTTGTCCATGTGCTGCCAGTGGACTGAGGAAAGGGCAGATGGGGTCTGTATTGTGGGGAGCTCTGATATGTGGACTCTTTCAAGTCTTTGTAAAAACTTTGGTCCTCAGATGAGAAAGGGGTGCTTTGGAAAGTCTTTCCCACACATCTTAAAATTACTTATCAGTTTTCTCATAATCTAATTACTTAATTTATCTTCTTTTTCTTGAACATTTTACGAAGCTCAAAGGCCAGAGTTGATACTTTTATTTGCTTAATATAGACCCTGTATGGCGCACCACAAATCCGTGACTGCAAATGACTGTGAGATAACACCAAATGTATTACAGATGACAAATAGAGAGTTGATAACATGTTTTATATCTCAGAAGTTCAAACAAAAATAATAATAAGATAATTTTCAACTACTAAATTTGCTAGGATATTTTTTATCAGAGAGACCCTATGTTTAAATAGTGGACAGTGAAAAAATATTCTATACAATTAGGGTAGAAATATAGATCAACATAATTTTTCTAAAGAGAATTTTTTTTAATGAAGCAAAATTTTGTTTTCCTCAAAAAAAGATTATAAACATTCTTTAGAATTTTATGTGTTCTGAATCTATTCTAGGAATAAAGTGTAGACTAGGATTTATGGGTTAAGATGTTCGCTATTAAGTATTTAAAGGAAGAAAACTGAAAAATTAAGTGCTCTGTAGTCAGTTAAATAATTACACTTAATCAATCATTAAATTAAACAATAAGCACTCTGTAGACATGTAGAAAAAAATATTTCGGCAACCTAAGAGAATGTCCAGTATATGATACTGAGTGAAAAATAAATCTAACCACAAGTCCCAATGGACTCTAGTTTCATAAAAAATAAAAAGAAGGCTTTCTGAAGGAAAATAAAACAACATTAATAGCAAGTATTAAGACATCGTCTTATCCTTTCCCAAGAGGAAAAAATTTGAGCTGGGAATCAAATCATCCAACTAGAGACCGCTCTCCAGTAAACTTTGCAGCAAAGTGTTACTGTGTGACCAACTTCTGGCCAATAATTTGAGAATGGAAATGATATGAATCATTTCATTAAAATGAAATCAACTTACCCTCTCCCTACCTTCCCCTCTTCTCCTGTTCACTGGAATCATAACATCATGGCAATAGCCAATGCAACCAACTTAAAAAGGACATTGGATGAGATGAGGGCTAAACAACATGACAGGAAGTTCTCTGTGACTGGGGAATTATAACAGTAGCCTTGGAGTGCCTATCCGGAATTTTACGTAGAGAAAAACAAAAACAAAAACAAACTTCCGAATTGTTTAAATTACTGTTATTTTGGGTCTCTCTTTTTAAAGAACTAACCCTATATTTTAACAAAGACACCTATCTTGATGCTTTTACATATTTTCCAGTTTTTGAAAATAAACATTAAATAATTTATAAATGTAAAACTAAATGCGTTAATTAGGCAAATATTAGGATACGTGTATAGAACAACAAAACCCAAAGTAAGAGAATTTATGTCTGACTTTAAGTTTGAAAAAAATAGCATTATCAAATTAGAATTTAATTAGATTAAAGAAACAAACAAAAAATAAGAAAAGTGTTATGTATCATAATTAGATATGTGAGATATTATTAAAGGAATTCAAGGTCTTTTTATCTAAAACCATAGGAAAAAAAAGACATGATTGTTGCTCTTAATTTTCAAAAAGATGTTCAATGAAAACAAAATAGGCATGTTTTTAATAGTACCAAAGCCCCAAATTAAGATGAACAGTAAGATACAGTGACATATAAAGCAACACAAGTAAGATAGACCGTTAGTACCTCTTAGCTTCTCAGAAATGGAACATCTTTCCAAATGGAAGTGAGGGCTGTGCCACAGAAAATGACCACTAAGAAATGGATTACCTGCTCTTGTGTATTCTGCCCTTAGTGGACTTTGTAACAGGCAGTCTTCTGATTCCTCAGAAGGTTTCTGGGCATTTTGGGTCTGAGACTCTCTGACTACATTAGTGGAAAGCATATTCTGGACCATTAATGAGAATATAAACTGGGTGTTCCCTTATTAGTTTCAGTATATGAACAGTAAAGTTCATTTTTTTCAATTTCATTGGTTATACCAGTTGACTTTTGAAATAACTGTGCAAGTATATAATCCATTTCACAGAAATGATTAAGAAAATATAATTGACATTGTGCTGGCCTTGACGACGTAGGTAAATCTTAACCGGATTCTATACTGCACATAGGAACATCTTTCTCTCTGCTCTGTGATAGTCTACTTAGTAAAGAGGTGCCAAGAAAAGTGGCAGTGCAGTCACAGAGACTCCATAAATGTAAACTTTGGAAGAATTATCTCAGCATCATATCACAGGAGAAGGGCTCTATCCACTTTACCACTGTTTGACACCTGTCCCCCCAGTTCTGGATTGCCTTTGTCCATGGAAGGGTATTGTAGAGTCCTCACTCAGTTCTTTTAGAACAATCTAAGTGATGTGGCCTTGTGACCTGACTTCAGACATCATTCCCACCCCACACACCTTACTACTTCCACTGACTTCTCTGGTTTGTACTGAAATCGGTATGAATGCAGAGCAATCAGCAAACATATTGCAATGGCCAAGTATAGTTATTCTACAACTGGGGAGAAGAAAGATAATGACTGAGCAGCTGGGTGAAGTATGTTGAGCTTCTCTGCTGGAGAAACTGTTAAAGAAGGGAGGTGGAGATTAAGCAGTCTCTTGGGAAACTCAACAGAGGCAAGAGCAGACAAGCTTGGTGAACCCTGCCCTAGACACGTGCCTCAATCTCGCATTTTTATAGGCATACACACTGAGGCACTGCCATTGCTACCACAGTCACCAGCTGTCTCAGGAGGCGTTGGGGGTGAGAATCGCTCATCACCCCAACTGACTGCACTCCATGGAGGAAACTGCCCTCGGCTCATGTGAGAAGTGCTGAGACAAGACTTTGGTTCAGGGCAGGTGCTGGATGAATGTAATTTCCTTGTAGAGTGTCTAACCCATAATTGGATACTTGCAAATGCTTCTGCTGGTGATGGTGTCCATGTTGCTGCCACTGAGATTCATGAGGAGTAAGGAGTATTCTCGGCAGGAACCAGAGCACACAGAACACTTCACAATCCAGAGAGCTCACTACCATGTTGCCAGCTATAACCTGGTCCTTTTTCCACCCCTGCTGAGTAGAAGCTGCTAAGAAGAGATTAGAAAGCTTGTATCTGTAATGGAAGAGGTCACAAGGATGAGAGGAAAGTAAGACCTAAAAGAAATAAGGGGAGAAAATAGGATCATTTTGGAAAGTTTCTTTAGGAGCAGGTTCTTAGTTTTAATGTACTTTGTGTTTAAGAAGCCCATCCTAAGTGTATTCTATGTAGAGTGAGCACGGGTGTGGTGACTGTAGAGGCTGTGACAGCCCAGACCAGTTGAACTCCCCTGACCAAAGCCCTGGGCAGAAGGAAGTTTTCCAGACGTGGTGCCTGCACTGGTCCAGAGGGTGATGTGAGCCAGTCGGCTGACTTACAGGTTCCCCTTTTAGATATAATAATTATCAAGAGAGAATGCAAGAGGAAGAATGTCTTAACTGGAGTGAAATGACATTTATAGGGAATTCGAGATGCTAGTAATCCACACTGTATCACCTACTTTGGGATGTTCTATTCAACTGCAAATGAGAAGATCAAACCTTCACCAGCAATTCAGAGGGAAATGAAACCTCTATTGTTTGGTCTACCTCACACTAGGAGCTTTGCTGTCATCATGGCTGGTGTGCAGCACCAAAGTCCCAGGTTTTAACATATGAGAGTCAGCACACAGATTTTGGTTTAGTGCTATTTGACATTTGAATATCCAGTTTCTTGAAATGACGTATAGGAACTACAGTGCTTTGTTTTCCTTAATGTGAGTGTGCGTCAGTTGTCCCAGAATTCTACCTGAGGTGGTGAGGAGGAGTGAGGTACAGAAAGGAATAGAAGGAAGCTTAAGATTTAAATTTTTAGAAAGCATAAGTTTGGGCTTTCTCATTATAGCTGTGATTTTTGGCAACATTTATACCGAATAAGATGCTTAAGTAATATTTTATTAAAGTAAGTATATTCAACAAGGGCAGTTCCAAGTAAAACCCTTGTCATTATTTGCCAAAGCAAGGCCTTCTCAGTCTAGCAGTGCCACTTGTGAATTAGCTATGACTAATGCCACTTTGCAGCCCTCAGTGTGGATGGCAGTAGGCTAGAAAGTGTTTGCCAGTGCCGTGTGTCTGATCTGCTTGTGTCCTCTCTTCTGTGGAAGTTAAAGGACACTATTAGTTGGAGGGAGATGATGTTCAGCTTTTTATCTTTGACTGGATTCATCAAACAAATCAAAACCACCTCCACTGTGGCTCTAAGGGTGCCACTGAGAATGAATCACATAGTAACAGATTGGCCTCAATACCTCAGAAAATAAGTTTTAACTGATTAAAAAGGCAAAAGCTCTGCATCGCACCTAAAGTCACCCACTTATAAAAGGCTTGAAGACTGACTGCCGTGTGTGGCATACCTTTGTCACCAGGTACCAGAGATTGAAGCTCAGTGCCATGAACTCAGATAAATTTTTGACAGGTGCTTGTCACTTACAGCTGTTCGTGCCTTCAAAATTGCTAACAAACAATTGTTAAGAAATGAGTTCCTGGAGTTGTAAAGAATGATGTGTTCTGCATTCTACCATGACATCCTCTAAAGGGAGACTATTTTGCCTTTGAACCACACAAACTGTCAGGATGAAAACTATTCTACGTAAAAGCTCATTAAGAGTAACTTAAAATGAATAATGGTCTATTGGAATCAGAGTGTTTAGTTTTTTGCTAAGGGCAAAGTCCAGAGTTGAAAATACATCCCCATTTTCCTACCCTGTACACACATGTTCTTCATATCAACAATTTATGACCCTATTCCATAATATAATAATGAATATATTTATCTATTAAAATAAAAATTATTATATGTATATATATAATTATTATATGTATAGATGATAGATAGATAGATAGATAGATAGATAGATAGATAGATAGATAGATAGATGATAGATAGATTTTTTTTTTTAGCACCTACAGTTCCTGGTATTCCTAGGTGGTCTCCCATCCAAGTACTAACCAGTCTTGACCTTGCTCAGCTTCTGAGATCAAATGAGATCGGGCACTTTCAGGGTGGCATGGCCGTAGACTATATACTTCTTTTTGGTTTCAGATTGTGCTTCAGCTCTACCCTTGTCATGTTAAGCTCCTAGGATTGCCATAACAAATTACCATAAACCCTTTGGCTTAAAAAAATAAAAGAAATGTATTTTCCCAGAGCTCTGGAGACTGGAAGTCTAAAATCAAGGTGTTAGCATGGCCATGCTCCCTCTGAAGCCTCTAGGGAAGAATCCCAGGCTGGCTTTTCCAGTGTCTCCTGTCTTTCCTTTACTCTTGGTAGTATAACTGCAATCCCTGACTCCATCTTCACATGACCTTCCCCGTGTGTGCTCTCTTCCTCTTATAAGCTCACCAGTCATTGGATTAGGGCCTACCCTAATGAGATATGGCTTCATCTTAACTAATTACATCTACAAAAATCTTATTTCCAAATAGGGACATATTCTAAGATTCCAGGTGAACATGAATTTTTGTGGGATGATGTTTAACCCATTACAGAAGTTGATGTAAAGAAGTTACATAATGTGGGTGTTCATCTGACCTATTATTTACAAACATAAGAAGAGACAACAGTGATTCCTTCCTGCTGATGTTTTCATTGTTGCCAGAAGCTATCAATCAAAAGATGCTAGAAGCTCATAGAGACACTTGAGTGCAATGGAGAGAAACTTGAAGACAATGGTGCTCCCACTGCTTCTAGGTCATATGAAAAGGTATTGAGAAAAGTCTGAATTTGGAAAAGAATTGTGATTTTGGAAAATATCATTTCTCTAAGCTCTTAAATTGTACTCCAAGTTGTACCCTGTGGAGACCAGCCACAGGTGTAGCATTGAAGAACTCCATGTGGCCTAGAAATTTTCTGGGGGTGAAGGGTACGGGAAACATACACACAAAACTCTCACGTTTCTGGGAGCCAAGTTGCTGTTTATCTTTCTTGAACTATCCTGTTAACAACACTGGGATGGGAACTTCCGGATGTGAGTTTCTACACCAGTAACCAAATTGGAGCAGCTGAATCTCTTTATTAAAAACATGTAAACAAACAAACAAAAAAACCTACAAAGATCAGAAAACAAAACAAAAAAATGTATTCAAGTCATGCAACTAACATGTTTTATTTTGCATTTCATCAAGTTCTGATAAAGAGAGGAGGACTGGGACACAGGGAAATAAATAAAAGAAAGCCAAAGAGAGGAAGCTCAAATAGAGAAAAGACTAGAAGAAAAAAAGATGGAGAGAAAAATGCTTTAAATATAAATATAAGCAGAAAGAATTTTAGTTGAAAAACAAAACAACTTATCATATTACCAGAAACCATAAAATATCATTCGATAAGTAAATCTTGCTCCCCACCCCGCGCGCGCACACACACACACACACACACACACACACACACACACACACACACATACTCATTCTCTCTCCCTCTCATTTAATCCACACACCAACCTGTGATCTATTTTACATAGCAGGGAAACGGAAGCACAGAAATTTTAGTATCTTTCTCAGGGAACCCAAGTAAGTCTTCAGCCCCCAAATTCGAGGCTTTCTTTCTAAACACAAAGAGCTGGTGGGGATATAAAACATCTACTATCTGGGCCACAACTACTAATTATATTTTATACAAATCCCTTGGCACAGAGTTTGGCACTACCTTCTAAAGTGAAACATTCAACTCCTCTGTGACCCAACAATTTAATTCCCAGGAAGATCCTTCTCTGAATCTCTGATATGCATGGACCAGGCAACACACCCAGGAATGCTCACGGTGCCCCTTTCAGAGCTGCGCACAAGTGGAGACAATCCATATGTTCAACAGTCACTTATGTAATTTAAGCCATGATTTTTTCTCATAGAATAATTCTAGACCATGTAAAAAATAAACAAACGACATCTAATCTACATCCATGAGAGTGAATGAGCCTTATAAATATTAGGTTGAGGGTAAAAAGTTTAGAAATATTTTATAAAGACCGAAAAGGGAGCTACAATTGATAATATGTGTTTAGAGCCATGAGTGCTGATAAAATCATGAAAATAAAAAAAAAAAAACAAGAGAAAGATGAAAAAACAAAATTCAGTAAGTAACTACCTTGTAATGGGGAGATAAGAGGTAGAATTAAAGAGAGAGATAGCATCATAAACTTTTAATTCTGAGTTGAATAATGAGGTCTTGAAAAATCTATACTTTCCTTCTTTCTTACATATATAAAACTTATGGGGACTAATTTCCTCCTTTTTAAATAATAAGAAAATTAATAAAAGTTAATGAAGTGAGTAAGACCATTGATGAGACTGGGGGAGTGGGAAGGAGACTATTCAGGCTGAGAGTGTAGGTAAGAAAGAACTTGATGAATGAATTTTTCAGGAATAAATTATAGAGTGGTACATATTATATTTTTCCCTGCTGTTCCAATTTGAAACTCTCCAGACTATTCATTCATCATCTCAGTGTCTGGTCTGAATGAAATGTTATAATCTACAAGGGGAGGAAAGGAATTATAAATGGAAATGACCAGATGACTAGAACAAAAAATTTAAACTAGGCAAAGATAGGAATATGAATATGACATTTATAAGAAAATGATTTTGGCCACAAATTTGGCTGTAAAGTTAGCAAAAACTGGTATTCTCAATGAAAATTCCAACTTGTAAAGTGGAAATTCTCCATAGAGATTACAAAAAATCTTATACAAGGAACTAATACATCTTTAGCCTTCATTTAACACTGAATAGAATAAATAGTGACTCAATCATATCAGGTTAACTTTGAGCATTATTTTTAATATATACTCTAGCTATTATAAAAGACATTATTCAACATATATCTTAATTTTAGTACCTGATGAGACTGAGATAGTCTTAAAAATTCCTACCTCTACATTTTAATCCGATTTTTAATAACTATACTTTAAGATACCCATGTCATAGTTGTTACATGGTGTGTGGGACAAGAATAACTCAATAAATATTTATTAAATAAATGTATTAAATAACTAAAGAGTCTATAAGCATGGATGGCTCTATTTTAGCCTGAGAATCTTGAACCTATGTATTTGTTCACTTTTATTTATTCTTATAGAATTTGCATCTTATTAGGGACTGAAGTTTATTAACCTACTTCCCTGACCTTTTTAAATACAGTGTTCAGTTTGTAACTCTCTCTTATGAGCCTGTTTCTACTCAGTTTTCAATGCCATAGATCTGCCAGTGGTTAAACTGGCAAATCATGGTACGTAGACTGATTAGAAAAGGGACTAAAGGCAGCCAACAGTATATAAGGTTGATCTGTTCATCGGCCTTGTTTATTTTGCATACCATTCTACCTGTATACTTAACACAGTGCCTAACACATATTTGGTGCTTAGCACATGTGTGTCAAATAAAAAAAATGAATCAGAAAATGAAGGAACCTTAGGACTGCATAGAGTACTTGATGGCAAGTTGCCAATATATGATTCATATTAAAATCCTAAATTATAAAAATATTTTTTATGGTAAAATTACCTTCATAAACAAAATAACTAGGTTCAACTCTGCTTCCTAATTTGTTACATCTATATCTTTTATTGTTCTGTGTATTTGGCTAGAAATATCCACCAGCATAGTGACTACAATAATACTATAGTTATAAAATATATTTGATTAACATTTTGAATTATGAACTTCCATTGCATATTTTATCCTCAAATGGCAAATTATCTAGTCTTTTGCCCTGAATTTAACTGATTCTTTCTCCAAAATATTTTGTAATTAAATATTAAAATATTTGCGATAGAAAACAAATCATTTTATTGTTTTAAGTTCGAGCTTAGCATGTTTCCTTAGCAATCTTAAGATGGTTTGTAATTTTTCTAGATGATGTACATCAACTATGCCTCTAAAAATAATTATATTTATTATTATCTGATTTTTCTACTAAATCTATGGTTCTCTGCTAAGACCTCTACTGAACTAATGTCTAATGCTCATAACAACTCTAATATAGAGGCTATTATCTCACATTTATGAATGTGGAAACCAAGGCTTATTGAGGCCTAAGATTCCATGGAAAATAGTGCATTTTTGATATATTTGATAAATATACCCAAGTTTTTGATATTGTAGAGTTTTTTTAATTCTAAAATATTTTGAGGTAATGTTCAATTATTTAAAAACTTATTACTATTTCGCTATTATTCACATCAATAGCTTTAAATTAATACATTTTAGATAGCAAAATTCGTTGACTGAGAATATAGATTTTACAACCCCTGTTGTACACTGAGATGTAAGACTCAAGCTCTTTCAGCTTTTAATGTGAGAAAAGGTTAGTTTTCTAAAAGTCTAAAGTCTCAGAAAAATTTCTTGAGGAACAGATGTCATTACTTTGGGCCTCCTTTGTGAGTTTCTGAAAAGACGAGTAGTAAATACTGGCCTCCTGACCATTTGGGAATGCACTAAAAAGACATCTATGTAGGAGGTTAATGTCTAATAGCCCCTAGAATAGGATTGTCAGATTTAGCAAATACTCACTTTTGAATTTTAGATAAAAATTGGAAATATTTTTAGCATAAGTATCTCCCGTTCAATATTTGGTACACACTTATACTACAAAAGTATTCACTATTGATATAAAATTCTATTTAACTTTAAATAGTTTCTTGTATTTTATATGAAAATCCTATTCCAGGAGCACTGTTTACCAGGTTCAGAGAGAGCAGGGAAACATATATTTTAAATTAGCAAATGTCTCCTGAAAACCACCTTGGGAAAGTATATTTTTGAACACACATGAAATTCTTCCCAATGCTTCGGTGAAATGTCTCTGATTCATCTGGGTAGTGAGCAGCGGGAAGATTTGTTCCACAGGCTCATAGCAAACCAATTCCTGATGAGTGGTTATTGGCCAAAGGCAGTACACAAGAAGTTGGGAGAAGACCAAATGGAAAATGAATGAATTCTTAAAAGAAAAAGAGGTTAGGAAAGAGCAATTGTCAAGGTGTTCTTCTGATCCATGAAGAAACTATGCAACAGGAAACGGAAACGTTTTTTCTTTAAGTCTCTTGTCTTTGAGATTACTACAGTGCAATCTTATTCTTTTTAAACGATTTTACCTGGGTTAACATTTTTTGTTTGGATTCTGTATGATCCTCTACTTTTAATTGGTTCCTCGGGACCTTGTAAATGAATACTTTTAAAGTAAGCATAAGATTTTCTCAATAGACTGATAACATTAATGATAAAAATGAAATTGAATGAGCATGTGATAATGATTTAGCCTTACATTTGTATACATTACAAGGTGGATGGCTTTCTTTTCATTATCTTCAGTCCAAACTGCAAAATGTAAATACAATATACCTTCTAAAGGGAATATTACATAGCACTTCTGTCTTTAGGAAAAATAGCTCTAAATTTAACATATACTTTAAAAAGCCACTGAAAGTTTTGAATTGGGGGGAAAAAAGAATGTTTATAACTATTTTGAAAATCTGCTCCCTAAAATATAAAAGATTTTAAAATGACAGCAAATACAACAAATATCAGTTTGAAAAAGATGTACTGTCTTTGAATTTTACCTGGCCATTGCTCAATAATGTAGATATTTCAACTCTTCAAACTAGAAGTGCAAATATACATTTTATTGAGTTCAGTCGAGCGGGTGGTATGTAACAGATATTTTACTCTGCTAATTTGATGTCCTGCTGGAAACTGGTAGAGGTTATTAAGAAGGAAACCATTTCAAATTTATTTGATGATGCTCCTGATTGCATAATGTGGGTATGTATTTTTATAAGTGATGTAATTCATCTGAAAAAAATCCCATTTAAAAACTGGATAGGGTTTGAAATGTTGAAAATGAGTATGTGATTTTGCTACATCACATAAGCTTTGTTCTGTGATGTTATCTTTCTGTTCTTGCTCTCTCCCTAAAAAACCCACCAGACAGAACGTGGTTAGTCTTGGGCTCTCTTGCCTGGCATGTAATAAGTCTCTTGCATGTTGCCCAAAGTGGTAGGAGCTCTTTAAGTGTTTATTGAATGAATAAATACATGAATTATTAATTAAATCAATTATATGTTGACTGGGCTCTTTTGCCAATACTGACAAATTTTTCCACATTAACTCAGGGTCAGCAACTAGGTACACAAGAACTCCTGCACAGGTCATCCAGTTTGTATGTTGGATATCTTTCTGTAATGCCCCAACCTGAACTACAAGTATTTTCAAAGCAATTCATTAACAGCAATTTTCTTTTAGCCACGTACCTCTGATTCTGTGATGTTGATACAGGTTGGGACATCAGGAAAATGTTTGGATGAAGAGCTGTCACTACATTTTGCCACCTTCTGGCTTTATAAAAAGATGAATAGTAAATACTATCGATAGATGATAGATGATGATAGATGATAGATAGATAGATAGAAGATAGATAACTTTTGCTGTAAATATACTACATATGAGGTCACAATTATTTTTTTTGAAGACCAGTTTAGATGATTGTTCACTATACTATAATAGGACAGTTAATTACCAAAATGTATTTATATTTGTATTTTGGGTTCGGTTGTGTCCAAAATATATTTATGTTTGTATTTTGGGTTCAGTTGTGGCCAAATACAAATATCAGATCTCACTTTTCATCTTACACTATGTGCTAAGTGGTGCTAAACACATATTATTGTTCCTTCCTTAAGCACTTTTTTCCACTTGCCTTCTGAAATCCCACATTTTCTTAGTTTTACTCCTGCATTATTAGCTCTTCTTCCTTGATGAATCATTTCTATCTTTCCAAAGTTGGAATTCTCCAAAACTCATTATTGGAAATCTTTGGGTCTCTAACTACCTTATTATCTAGGTCAAAGGTTATGAAACTTTCACAGGTTTTGGTATCCTTAATGTCTCAGTAGTGTTTTTCAGAATACTCCTATGATGAAAGAAGTATCTGAGAGTTCTATTTTTTAAGTAATTAGTTCCAAACAATTTACTATGTATTTACATCCTATGGTAGGCTGCATAATGTCCTTCAAAGCTATTCAGAAACAAATCCCTGGAATCTATGAATGTATTATCTTATATGGCAAAAGAGATTTTGCATATATGACTAATTTAAGGATATTGAGATAGCTAGGTTATCCTGGATTACCTGGATGGGCTGCTGTAATCTCAGATGTCCTTACAAGAGAAAAGAAAGAGGGAGGGTCAAAGGAGACAGAGATAATGTGCAACAAAGATTTGAAGATGCTACACTGCTGATTTGGAAGATGGAAGAAGGAGCCATAAACCAAGTACTACAAGGGATGTAGCTATAGAAGCTGGAAAAGGCTAAAAATGAATCCTTGCCAGATCCTACAAAGGGAGTGTGGTCCTGCTGACATCTTAATTTCAGCTCAGTGAAACAATTTAGGACTTCTGACCTCCAGAATTGCAAGAGAAAAAAATTGCAGTGTTTTAAGTAACTAAATTGGTAGTAATTCATCACAGTAGCCATAGGCAACTAATACATGTTCTAACAACATTACAGTCATGTTAAAAATACACAATATTTGAAAGAAAAGTAATATGCTTATTTTGTTACTACTGCAATGCGTGCATCTTTTGGGTACTGCGCAATTTCTAACATCTTAAAATCCAACTGGACACTGACATTCTCACTTCTTATTTTACATTGGTTTCCATGCAGTACTTACTTTTTATCATAGTTCATAAAAATACGATGACATTAAAAGGAGTGTGGTTCAATCTAATGTTGAAACTGTAAACTACCTGTGTTAGCTCATGTACTATCCAACAGATACCAGGAATCCGTGTTTTTTCTCAAAAATTTAAATATCCTGCAAAGCTTCTGGAACACATTTAGGCATATATTTTTGTACCAGAATCCTAAGTGATTAAATCTGGTCCTGTGATTTTAAATGTCTCTGTATATATTGATTCCCAAATAAGTTTGTGTTTTCACTTCTAATTACTCCCTTTAACCCCCAGCTTGCATGTCCAACAGTCTACTCATTATCTCAACTTATATATCTAAAGAGAATCTCAAATTACATGTTCATGACAGAATTGCTATTACCTTTAAACTTTTCTCCCTGCCCTAATACCCACACCCCCCCAAATCTTTCACCCTTTATCTCTATCGAAGATTTCTCACTTAAGTCAATGACTGTATTAGAGATTTCCAGAGAAACAGAACCAATAGGATGATAGATGGATGGAAGGATAGATGATAGATAGATAATAGATACATAGATAGATGATAGATAGACAGACAGACAGACAGACAGACAGACAGATAGATAGATGAGAGAGAGACAGATAGACAGACAGATAGATAGACTGATTGATATAAGACAGATAGACTGATTATTATAATTGGCTCATGAAATTATGGAAGATGAAAAGTCCCACAGTCTGCCATCTGCAAGCTGGAGAACCAGGGAAGCTGGTGGTATAATTGAGTCTGAGTCCTGAATATCGGGTTTGATGGTGTAATTTCTGGTTCCAGTCTGAAGTCCAGAGAAACTAAATCCTGAAGAATCATGAGTGTTAACACCAAAGGACAGGAGAAGACGGATGTCCCAGTTCAAGGAAATAGAGCAAATTTACCATTCTTAGCATTTTTTGTTTAATCCAGGCTCTTAATGGATTGGATAATATCCACCCACATTTGTGGGGGCTATTTTATTTACTCAGTCTACTGATTCAAATCTTAATCTCTTCTGGAAACAATATCGCAAACACACACAAAAAATAATGTTTTACTAGCTCTTTCGGCATCCCTTAGCCAAGTCAAGTTGACACATAAAATTAACCATGAAAGTGACATTATCATTGTTTAGTTACCTTGGCCAAAAATTGGAGTCTTCTTTGTTGTCTCTTACTTCCTTTATCCCACCCATCAGTAACTCCTAACAATAATGACTTCAGCAGTCCAAGCCCAGGTGTTTCTTATCTGGATCTCTACCCTTGTCTCTTCACTAGTCCTCTGATCTTCCTTTATAGTCTCACATGTAGTGTGGAGCTTTATGTAATGTCCACTAGAACCCTGCAACTTTTCTGCTCAAAGGTCAATGATTCTGGATAACGCAGAGAATAAATACAAAGCACTTTGTATTGGCTACAATAGTGGTCCTCAACCAGGAACAATTATACCTCCTAGGGAGGATATTTGCCAAAGTCTGGAGACATTTTTGTTTGTCACAATGGGGTGGGAGTACTATTGCTAGTGGGCAGAGGCCAGAAAGTCTGCTAATCGGAGCACTGGGAAGGCTGCATAATCTACTCTACATCTCCATTTTCAGCGATACCTGAGCAGAGATCCCAGCCAGTGGCTCTGCCCATCTTCAAAGCTGAGCCAATGACCCCATCTGGCCCAGGAGCCTGGTTGGAGTTCCTCCTGATTCCAGTCCCAGTCATCAGGCAATAGTACTATAGAGCTTATCTTATAGATCTGCCTGAGCAGGAAAGTAAATATCACAGTCATGCATTTGATGGTGAGTATAGAATCCAGTCCCAACTAACTAGAAAGCCTAACCACGTAAAGTGGTCAGCCTGGAACCAACCCTACAGCCACATTCGGACAGGGAACTAAGACAGCAATCTTATCCAACTGTTCCCAGCCAGCAGCACTCCCAACCTCAGAGCACCAGAAGTAGCATACCCAAACAGAGAGAGCCCCACTTGCCCAAGGATGCTAATAACTGACCTGTCTAGAGTCCCCAACTGAGCTGACTGATGAAGAAACTTCCCTGTTGAAAAAAGATAAGAAAAACAATCTCACTTACAATAACATCAAAAACAATAAAATACTTAAGAATAAATTTAACTGCAAAGGTGACAGATCTATGTATTGAAATCTATAAGAAGTTGATGAAAGAAATTGGAAAGAACACAAATAAATGAAAAAATTACCTGTGTTCAGGAGCGGAAAGAATTAATATTATTAAAATGTTCATACTAACCAAAGATATCTATAGATTATAATCTCATATAATGAGATTCAGGTAGTAATCTATCTATAGATTACATTGGTTTCAAGATTCCAATGGCATTTTTTACAGAAATTGAAAAACCAATCTTAAATTTTATATGGAACCACGAAAGGGTCTGAATAGCCAAAGCAATTTTGAGGAAGAAGAAAGCTGGAAATATCAGTCTTCCTGATTTCAAACTATATTACAAAAATGATATAGTACTGGTAAAAAAAATGGACATACAAACTAATGGAACAAAACTGAAAGCCAAGATATAGACCTATGCATATATAGTCAACTAATATTTAACAAGGGAGCCAAGAATACTCTATGGAGAAAAGACAGCTTCTTCAATAAATGATTCTGGGAAAACGATATTCACATGCAAAAGAATGAAAATAGACCCCTATATTAAACTGCTCACAAAAAGGTAACTCAAAACGTATTAAAAATTTAAATGTAAGACCTAAACCTATAAAACTCTCAGGAGAAAATATGAGGCTAATGCTTCTTGATTTTGGTCTTGGTGTGATTTTTTGTATTAACACCCGAAGCAAAAATGACAAGTGAGAATACATCAAAGTAAAAAAGCTTCTGCACAGCAAAAGAAATGATCAACAAAATGAAAAGGCAACCTATAGAATGAGAGAAAATATTTGCAAGCCACATTACCTGATAAGGTGTTAATATCCAAAATATATAAGGAACAAATACAACTCGGTAGAAAAAAACATAATCCAATTTAAAAACGGGCAAAGGACCTAAATATACATTTTTTTCCAAAGAAGACATGCAAATGGCCAATAAACATATGGATATGCACTCAAAAATCACTAATATGAGGGACTGAGTGAAGGTAGTCAAAAAGTCCAAACTTTTTGTTGTAAGATAAGTTCTGGTGTTGTATGTCATGGAAACTAGAGTTAGCAATACTGTATTGTATATTTGAAAGATGCTAAGAGATTAGATCTTAAAAGTTCTCATAAGAAAAAGGTGTATAACTTGTTTAGGTGATGAACACATTAAAATTGTAATCATTTTGTGACATATACATATACGCAATTATTATGTTATACCCCTTAAAATAATGTTATATGCTAATTATCTCACAATAAATAGGAAAATAAAATAAAATTTAATTTAAAAAGAAGACTCCATTCCTCTCCATCACACACAAAATCTATTAACCACAGGAAGTTGGAAAGTTGAAGAGAAAACTAATCCCAGAGAAAGAAAGATCTGTCCCAGGAAGCCTGGTCTCATGAGTCAAGGACACGGAGGGGATTACATTTATTCTGAAGGTAGTAGAATGTCTGTATCAGTATGATTAAGCTGTCATAAAAAATACCTTAGGTTTAAACAAAAGACACGTTTTCTTACAGTTCTGAAAGCCTGGAAGTCCAAGATCAAAGTCCTGGCAGATTCATTTCCTGGTCCTTTTACAGGCTTCTGACATTAGAGATCCTAGTTCTCACTGTGTCCTCACTGGAAAGAGAGCAGGTTCTTATCTCTCTTCCTCTAATGAGGATACTAATCCCATTATGGGGGGGCCCTGCCTCATGACCGCATAGAAACTTAATTAACTCCCAAAGGCCTTGCCTCCAAATACCATCACCATGGGGATAGGGTTCAACATATTTATGGGGGTGGATGACACAAATATTCAATCCATAAGATAGCCTTTGAGATCTGTTTCTTTTTCTTTAAGACATCACTTTGCACTTACCAATGATTCATGATGTGTTTGTGTGTGTGTAGAAGGGGTGTGTAAACTATGAGGTAATTTTGGAGTTTAGTATGGAGTAAACTATGAAAGCTATGAGTAAAATCATTAAAAAACACTATAATTGTAAATTACTTGTGTTCTCTAGTATTTTATGGATAATACACTTAATTTTGTTAAAGAAGACTAATAAAACATATTAGTATAATTAGTCATTAATTATTGCATGGAAAAAAATATAAAATATATAATACTCTAAGCCAACAATGTTATACTTTCTTCAATGATTTCTTGGGAATTTCATCTTGATTTATAAACTTCTTTAGTTTTTTTTTTTTTTTTTGGAAAAATTGTATGTATTATCAGAGAAATATTATAAAAGACATAATTTTTTTTAAACAACTTTAAACATAGGGCTTTGAATCAGATTAATATTTGAATTCTGGCCTCTCCTAGTTTTGAGCTATGTGACTATGGAGCAGTTATTTAATATCTCTGAACCTCCATTTACTCAACAACTGTTAAATGGGAATAATAATATTTGCTTCATATTATTTGACTGTAATAAAGAATAAATAAGTTGATAGTCAAACAGCTTAGCATAAAGACTCAATTAATATCAGTTTGATGTAGGGTGGCTCTATGTCCAGGTGATCTATGACAGTTCTGGTTTATATTTGTTTTCTGGCTTATTAAAGAGTATTTTTTTACTTCCCAACATGAAATGTTTGGAAGATAAATATAAATGGCCACAACCATTATCTTCTCCTCTATCTCTTCCTCTTCATCATCATCATCATATATAGAAAGCTCCAGATCAAATCTCAAAAAAAAAAAAAAAGACAAAATAAAACTAAGTGAATGAATATATTTTCAATTGTCCCATATAGCTAATACTAAGCTACATGGGAGAAATTAAAGGGAGAAATAATGAGATTCAGGTAGTAAGTGCTGTGTTAAGGATTCTGGAAAGAGAACTGTGGGCTAGTGAAGAATGGAACTGTTCCCTTATAGTTACAGCTATAACTATTGAGAAAAATTATAGTACTGTCCCTCATCTACTCCCTTTGAAGGACAATATTGCAAAGTAATCCATCAATCAATTAATTTATTTACTTGCCAAGAAGAGATGCTTCTATATCACATCTCTATTTTTACCATACGAGCATTCTCTTCTTCTGATTTCATGAGAATAGTTGTAAGATACAAGAAACATAAAGTGGAAAGTGGGAAAACATATCAATAATATTGAGTGAAAAAAAAATAAGACCCCTTTGTAAGAAAACTGTTTTACTTTTGTGAAAGGAGAGTAGTTGACTATTGAAAATAGCTTCTATTTTAAACGTCACCATTGATAAAGTCTGGTGATGTTTACCATCATTCAATTAGCAGTTATTGTTCACATTCTCACACAATACCACTAACCATGTTATCGTGCTCCTAAACTAAAATTTTTCTATGATACACTACAGAATTTGAACTTTGTGATAAAATAAATAACATAATAAAATCAAAATTCTACTTATTAGGACACTGCCACGGTCTGTAACACATATCGTGCGGTGATTTGGTACAGTATTTTGTGATCCCAGAACATCCTAGAACTGAGGAGTCGGAACCAGCCTCCCACGGCAGGCTATGTCAGTTATCTCTAAGTTCATGTATTGATCTGGGGATTGCTGTGTCTAAGATATAAAGGAATCGTCTAGAGTCTGTTCATTCATGTTTGTATCTTGGTACATTTTCTCTTTACTCATCGGCAAGGGGCCTGAGATCTGCCATTATAAACAGGTTTTTTTTTTTTTTTTTCCTCAAAAACTAAAAATGACAGATGGCCTCAGGCATCAAACTTGTCTTTTCAGAATTTATCACTGGGACCCTTTGTTTTAGCAGTGGGGGACTACTTTCCTGGCAAAGAGATGAAGTGAGTCATGTTATAATGGTAATGGTCATCCACTTTGTCCCTACATTGTAAGGATACCTGGCTAGATAGAAAGCAGTGTCATGGAACAGAGGCTTTTTGGTAGTGAAGTGTTTGGCTATCGATGTTTTGAGCCTGAGTACATGCATTGAGGAGTAGGTTGAAATTGAGATAGCCTGCGTATGAGTTTTAATTTTATTTTTGAGTCAGTGTATGACTTAACGTGACTTTCTACCTTTTCATTTTATATCGATTTCTATAATTTGAGGATATTTGTGCCACTTGTTTGAGACACCACCAAAGAATTATAAGAAAAATAAAGAGATGAAACACATTTAAATTTCTTTATGTTGTGTTATAGAGTACAATTTAGAATTGTTTTTTTTTTTTTTCAGAATGTATATTTTGAATGAAAGTCTGATATTTGGGCCTCAATCACCCTATCCATCTATAGATTCTAGATTCTATATACAGTTGAGATAATTCTACCAAAGGCGTCCCTTCCTCTCTGCTAACCTATTCAAACATTTGCTCTGCTACTATAAAGATGGAACCGGGAAAGTTTTTTTTAATATTTCAGTTGCCACTTGAAACCAAAGACACAATCTCTCCTGGATCATTTGAATACTTTATTTAAAGTTGACATCTACCCTAATGCATAGGTCTTGAATACTTTGAAAAATATACTGAGTTCCTTTATAGAGTAGGGGTTTCAGTTTCTGAAAGGAGGCTGTAAATATGCACGATACTGTACATTGTATACACCAAATATGGTTTATAATGGGTTAGGTTGGCACCATTTGGATATGGCAAGGATGCAAAATGTTTCTGAGGCTCCCCATCAAGGATACAATTATTTTTAAGTTTCAGAGCTGAATGCTTCATCAAACGCTGGAACATGTGCCATAATGGCATACCCGATTGTTAACTTAATATTTAGCTACCAAAATTCTGAGGAAACACCTTGATGTTCCCCTCAGGTCTCCATAATTAGCCACATTTGCTAATCTTTTCCAATATGTTTCAGTAGACAGAGAAGAATGCAAAGTTCTAATTTGCTAATCACCCAGTTGGATGGGAGTTGTGGGGGGAGATGCTAATCGCCTGCAGACGTCTGTAACGACCCTTGGACAAAACCGAGGGAAACTAAATCAAAGCTTTGACAAGGGCAGGAGAGCGGAAACAGAAGCCCTAATTGTGGCCATGTGAAGTGCACTTTCCCCTTTTGAATCTTTTGTAGCAGGATTGCACAATACTTTATAAAGTAACTTTTATGGACAGAACCCAAAATGACTTTTTCCATCTTTTGGGATAAATGGTCAAACTTGATCTGTGAAATACAGGAAGAGAGGGCGACATTATGGTGCAAATGTCGCAGACAAAAGGGTTGGGGCAAGCTTTTGCCAGTTAAATTTGGCTAACCTGCAGAAAGCCTATTGTCAAGCCAGCCATGCTTCACTGAGCTCCCTTCTACTTTTGTTGTCATGTTTCCTCTTTATGGTTAAATGAACCTCAAAACAATGACAAAGAAATATGCACTGAGTCACATATTCTAAGAAATACACTGTACTCTCCTCAAATTGAAATAACGGCACTTTAATTCTTGGATTTTCCACATTTTCACTGGTAAAGCTCCTATTTGCTTTCTTTGAATCTGTATCAGTCCATGCAGTTCTGCCAAGGGGGGAAGCTTAACAGGACACTACCACGTTAGCACTTGTATTAAGATGAACAGAACAAGCAAAAGGTAAGCTTGCTTCCTTGCAGTATTTTGAGTGTCTGTTTCTGTGCTGGTGAAGGATTTAGAGCTCTTGGTTGAGAGAAGTTTTGGGTAATTATCAATCCTGTGTCAAATAAATTACTCTTGTTGTTGTTTTTAATGGCTGGAAGCATAGGAGGGAAAAAGAGAAAGAAAATCTGATGGCACTCTACTCATAAAACAAAGTGAAAAGCCATGGGTTTGCACTTAAATATAGACTACACTTATGTAATTGTCAGAGGTGAATGTTGTCTCCTCGAAAAAGCATAACTTACTGAATTTCCTAATTCAGAATTAAATTTCTTGAATAGCTCCTAGTGAACGTGTTTTTGACGATGAAACTGTTATGTAATTTGATTGTGGAAAAATGTCAGCATGGTCTAATAAGCTTGGTCTAAAATCAAAAGAGCTGCCAATTATGTGACTATTTCCCGAATCTTCTCTGCTGTAATTTCTTGTGATTAAACTAACCCTTGTAAACGGATATTTTAAAGCATTTCACTTTAGAATGCCCTCCCAAAAGAGCTTAGCTTCAGAGATGTGGAACTTTTTTCAGTGAAAGTTGCTAAGTCACCTCAGGGTAGATGGCTGACATTTACTGTGCCCGATAAGTGCCCTTCCCAGGGTCATCTCCTTGAGAGATGATCTAATGGAGTAATGCATCTTTTCACTTTCCTTCCCACAGCAAGTTCTCTGGTTTCAGTCTTCCAAATTCTTTGGTATTGAGTTTTCATGCCAGAGTGAAGGCAAGCAACTTTCTCTAAAACACACTCTAAAAGCTCCTAGTCAATATATTTCAGTGCTACTCCCTATGTGGCCCTGACAGCTCCTCATAGTGTCCCTTACTGTGTTCCAGCCTAGGTTTTCTCAGCAGGTGTCTATCAACACACATCCTGATTTAGTAGTCTTTTACCAGCTCCAGGAAATGCAAAACCTAATTGATTTCTCCTGCTCTCTTTGTGTTTCCAACATTCTCACATAAGAGCAAATGGACTTCTTAGATGAAGAAATTCAACTTTTCACTTTTGTAGTATTTGCACCCACTCATTCTTTTAGATGAACAAAAAATAGGAACAGAGTCGACAATAAGTATTTCAAAGTCTGCTTGGTTTGTCTCTGTATTAGGAAGAGAAAGCTTTTTTAAAAAATCCTTAAAAATAAATAAAAGCTGTTCCATTGTGCTTTTGTTGCAAGTTGCTTTGGTTTCCTGGGAGCATAGGCATTGTTGAAATTGATATAGACCTGGAAAATACTTATGAATGTGGCATTCCAAAGAAGTGTGGCAGATAAGTGACCAATATCATCCACTTTTGAGAGTGAAGAATCCAAACACGACATTTAGCCTTATCGTGTTGCTAGGCTCAGAAAAAGGGCTACACGTTGTCTTCAAATTTCATTTGCCAGTCTCTCCTAGAAAAGAAGTAGATGCAGACTGAGGTATAAGTGGCTAATGACTTGCTGATGTCACATTTTGAACTCAGGAGATGTTTTTATAGAATGGCACTTCGACGCCCTTTTTAAATACAGAATATAAAAGTAAATAGCACAATATAATCATTTGGGTCAGATTAAAAGGACTGTAGATGTTCACAAATGTACAACAAATATGTATTTTTAATGAATTAACTGTGACTATATGTCGTTTTTATAAAGATTGGAGATTCTCTTGTCCTTGGGTGTGAATAAGCCACTAGGAGGGAAATGTTCCCACAAATGATTCATGCTTTTTCATGTGGAATCAGAAATCAAGGACTATCCTGATAACTTTTTCGGTAGCTTTTCTAATAATTGTTTACTTTGAAATCTGAAATTCCCTATTTCCTGATAAGAAAAATATACTTAAATAGTATCTTAGCTAAAAACGTTTGACATACTGTGATGTGTAGTTTTTATTTCTTTCAAATTTCCCAATGATAACACATAGCGATATAAAGTGAAATTTCAAAATTGTACTATAAAGAGAATTTTAGAAAAGATTTGTAACTCTATAAAATATGTAATTTTTACAAACTTCAAACACTTTGAAACTTAATTAGTAGATTCTTCAGATTTTAGGAATGTAATTTATATTTCTTTTTCCATGCCTCTATACACAGTGCTCCACTGTAATTTTGTAGGTGTTTTAAGTTTACATGTCGGGGTTAATTGAATCCAGAGTGGAAGAAGAAGTGAAGGAAGGACACTACCAAAAATGTCAATTTTACATTTTAAGTTTATGTATCATTAGTTTATAATGAGAAAATTTTTTTTTAATTTATGGAAATAAAAATAATGTGAAGACTTGGTACTGTACTAGGTGTTCTCCAGCACAGTCTATTGCTCTTAAGATCTCAAGTGTGTGACTCGCTCCTGGTCCCAGCTCACTGAACACCCTCTAGTTTTATAACAATTGACCAGTTTTGAACACCTTACTTTTTTAAACTAAATTTTCACGTTCTAACTTTTAATAGATAACTGACCTAAATTACAGGTGTATAAAATTTAATTTCTAAAATATTCTTTCAGCTAAAAGCAACACCTACTGTAAAGTCAATGTTTTCTGTTTAGTCATCTTAATGAATTTAGAACCAAAAGGGAAGGGATGAATATTAATTAGTTATCTAGCATTTTATAGGTATACATGTATTAATATGTGAGTATACATTATATTTAACACAAACTATTATATACTGATATTATCTAACATACATTAATATGTATGATTTTATGAATATGCTTACATTGTTATCTCTCAAAGTTTTACATGCAAGTTTCCCAAGGTTTTAAAAATGATTAAGTACAAAGTAAATGATTTAAACCAAATCACTATTTAATTTATCTTGGAGGAAATTAATGTATCCTCTTATATTTAATTACTATCATTGAGATTAAAATTAAACTAGAATGATAAGAACATGTGTTTTGTTTTTTATTTTGTAGCTCATATATAATTTTCTATGAATTTCATTTCCTAGTTTACTTGTATAAATTATATGGCTAAATCTTTATTACTATTAATTTATGCTTATGTTTTTACACATCAAGAAAAGCTATAAAATATTGATATTAATAGAATTTTAATGTAGATATGAATAAATATTGATATTATTATCTAACATAAAGATAGAGATTAATACTTTCATCTTCAAAACTGTACATGTTGTATGGAAATTTTGTTATTTATAATCTTACTAACACACTCCAATTATACATATGTTTAAATTGCCTTAGTTGACTGTGGAGTGAAAATGAGGACTTTTCTGAGCTTTGATTTTCTATGATTTAACTTGTGTTATTGATACTAAAACATTTTTTAAAATTACGTAGTTCACATTTTTGCTTTTGAATATTCACTTGAGTAAATATGATCGTTGGAAAATGATCAGGGAAATCCAGCTATTCCCACCAAATACATAGGTGTGTATAACTTTGTACCCAAACCTTTCGGTAGTTAAAGATAATGCAGAAAAAAATCATCATTTTGAAATAGAAAATTATGTGGTTAAAATTAACTAAAAAGTAATTTTTGTTTCATGAAATCTGGCTTTCCTTACTTTTAAGTTCCCCATGATTTTGTCTTTCAAAGGAGGCTTAAATAGTCTAATTCATCTTCCTTTAACCTATTGTTCAGTTATTTTATTCAATTTATTTTTATAATTATTTTATAATTAAAAGTATTCTCACTCTATGTGAGAATGTTATAACTTGAGTAAAGCAAACATTAACTCAAAGAGCAACATTAACTTTGGACTGAAACTAATCATAGCACATTATAATCTCGAAGCGTGATTCCTAAGGAGGTTATTACAGAATGAATAAGTTGATTATGATGGAAATGTTCCTCCGGGTGTCAGTCCAGTCCTCACATGCATGCACTGCAGTAGGACTTCACTGGCGCTCATGTTCTTCAATATTTGCTGGTGTAACAATTCACAATGGAAGTCTCAACAGTGATAGTAACACTTAAATGAAATTGTTCTACATAATTTCATGATATATGAAAGAGATTAAAATAATTGAATTACTTTAATATATCCCATTAGTGTTTGAGATATCTTGATTCACGTTTTCTTTTTAGGCCATATAAAGGGTATTTTTTGTCCTAGCAAAGAAACCTTTTATGAAGTTGGGGGTGGAGTAGAGTGAGCCAAGATGCTGAGAGAGTGGGTGTGAGGAGAGAGAGCAGAAGTTGGTGTGGAATTAAGAAAAAAGAAAGTGATGGGTTCTTACTTTTTATATGAATCTGTGGGTTTGCATTAAGAGAAGTTTTACATGCAAAATTTAATTTACATTTAACTATTATTCAAATGTATTAATTTTACATTTAACTGTTAATTGGCTTTTTAAAGTCAATTTTATTTTAAAAACACTTGTTTTATTTCTAAATTTCTATGAGAAATGAAACTTTTGAGGAAAAGATGCACAAACTGTTTCTCAGTAATTTTCTGAGATGAATTGACAATCTCAGGATTATTCATGTTTCATACATCTGAGCAATGTTTACAGTTAGAACAATACGTGCTCTTCATTAGAAAAGGGGTTTACAGTGGCAGCCTTGTCTCTTTTTTTTTATATAGACAGATTACAATTGAGTGACTATTTGTTGGTACTATAATTTGGATTTATAATCAACTCATCGTACCAATATTAAGATGCAATTAATCACATGAAATCTAAAGGAGACTGAGCAAAATAGGAAACTGACAAACGAGTAATTTATAAGCCTTGCTTATTGTAGGGGAAATAAAGAGGCATGATGGGACTCTACTCTGTGAGTATGATTTTGCTTAAGAATGTAGAGTTACAATGGTTATTTGCTGACAGGATCACATCCCTTTTACAAGACCAAGGAGTCACCAAGTAGAGAGAGTTTTCCAAATTTGTTCTGATCCAAACTACAGAGGCTGGGAAGTACTCTCTCTTACAGTAAATAAAACTAATAACCCTCAATAAAATCATTATGCACAAATACACTCCATTCTCTTCTAAATACATTTCTATTTCTAATTCTATTCATTACACTGCAAAGCAAAGTTATTTTAAAATCCAGCCTCTGTATGGTAATAATTGGTGAGGCACACAATTTTTTCAAGTGAATGTATTTTTGATGTTCAATTTATTTCCTTGAATAAGAAACTTTTATGGCAAAAAAAATGAACTCAGGTAAACTTAATTTAGTGAAGTAAACTTTGCCTAAGCTTTACTCTAAATGATTATTCAGCATTTGACCATGGCAGATAACATTTGCAAGATGTCTTTTTACTGATTTGAGAAGGATGGAAGGTCTGTATGTCCTTCGTTCCAGTCTTTGGACATTTCTACGTTTTTTATGATACTTTGAAATATTTAATGTTTTACTACTACCATAGCACATTGTTTTTCTTTTAGATAAAATTAGATTTTAGAAAAATTTGATAAAAAGGGCTCGAGATGTGCACAGTATGCCGCAAATAAAGTAATTCCCTCTAAGACTGTGAGATAGCCGCTTACCTTAGCAGTCTTCATTCTCCTTCCTAATGGCAGTTGCTTAGGACTTAAAGCCACGGAAAATATAAAATACCTATGGGACATATTCCAGTACTGTACATTAAATTTGAGGATTTTACATGTGATAAAGTATGTCAGTGTTGCTTACAGGGAATTCCAGTGATACCTCAGCTTTCTTGGACTTATTATAAATCCTTTGTTGGAATTATTGTGGCTGGTTCAATAATTCAGATTAGCCCTCATGTTTATTAATGCACTACATCTGTGCAAACAACATGTCAAGCAGAGAGTTTATTGTAATTGCCTGAGCAAACAGAACCTGAAAGAAGCAATTTCCAGTTACAATGTGCTATGACAAGTAATGAGGTAATTGGCATTCTGTCCTGATTACTTCCACCTTCTTTTTCATCAGGTCTATATTGTGTGTGATAGATAGTTTTATAAGAAATGAAGGTGTTTGATAATATGGTTCGCTGCTGCTTAAGGTTAGTGATTAAAGACAATCATCATTTTCTCCCAGAGATCTTATTAGCTTTAACATTATTTATTCATATGTGTAAGAATGTGCCCAGGACCCATCTACTCAGTGCACCGCATGCTGTTAACGTGTAAATGCAACTGCCACTGAGTGAATGCAGAGAATGTTCTAGGTTTCCCAGCATGATGGGACATAGCAACTTTTTTGCAAATGAAATCTATGCTCTAACAGTGTGAGTTAGAATAATGGCTTCGAGCCTGCATCTGTAGCCAACATTCACCTGCTTTAGAATAACAGAAGCAGCATGATATTTAAGGGTAAAATGGTAATTTGATGCTGAATCCTCATTTCCAGGATTTTATAACTTTCTGTAAACATTACCCTTTGCTTCCAGCCTGCAGTGAAGAAAAAGATAGGATGCATTGCATTTCTAGACCCAATATTAAATTTAGAAAGTGTCAGAGTCTCATATTAAAAAAAAAAAAAAATGGGGGGGGAAATGAGCAGAAATTATTTGGGAGAGAAAGAAAAAAAAGTTCTATTTTTGTTCCAAAAGAATGTTTTCTCCTTGATATAGAACCATCATCCTTGGCACTTTCAATCTATGGGGGAAAAAAAAAAAAAGGTACAGTTCACTCAGTTGAAGAAAATGGATTTGAGAATGACCTACATCCACTCTCTTTGCGCCGTTATGACAGTACTGTCCTTAGATGTATGTTTTTCTGGCTAACTTACCTCCCATCACCTTCCAGGTTTCACGTCAACCTCAGTCCGCATCCTGCGCTTTCTGACTAAACACTCTCAAACCTTTCGCGGTCCTCCACATCCCACGTCAAACCTTATTCACATTCTGTCTTTCTGGCCAGAGACTATAAACTCCATAAGGACAGATTGTGTCCTTAACCTAAAAGCAGTGTAGCTTACAGAAGCAACCTTTGCTTTGAAATTCTGCTGTTGAGATTGAAATTCAGCTCCACCTCTCACAGGTGGCACGAACTCAAACAATTCAAAAAATTTTTCTACGGTTATTGTATTACCCCACTTGAAAATGGGTATGAGAATTACACTCCTGTCACAATGCTGTTGATAAGATTCCATATTAAGGGTCTTAGAATAGCGCCTGACATGTGCAGACACCAGTCCATCTTTGTGGATTTGAGAAAATTCATCTTGCAGGCCTCACTTTCTAGAACTACCTTTCGTTTTTCTAATATTAGTAAGTCAAGCAAAAACGAACAGAAATTGAAGCTGTATTTACTAATATTATACACTCTGAAAAATACTCAGTCCTATAAGTTTGCTCATATGAGAAAGAATGAAAGTAGAAGAACAGGTAAATATATCAAAAAATGCACAGCATTTCAGTGGTTTGCTTCCTTACAAGGCCCCAGAAGGGCACCAAGCCCTTACAGACTAGGTAGAATATAAGACTGCGGTTAAAACGCACAGAAGTCTTCAGTAGCTCATGGCCCATCATTAATAAGATTATGAGTTTCACCTCTGTATTCCAGTCTTCTATTTGGAGAAGAAGCCTCAGATCTGCATCTGGCACACAGGTGTAACATTATGACTTTTTTTTAGAATGATTGAAGATCTGCATGAAAATCTGTATTCCAATATCCTGATAATTGGTAACTCAAAACAATCCACATCTTCTGACATGAGGAGCCCTATAAAGCCGCTAGTAGTAAAGAGAATTCTTCCACTAATTCATTTGCATGTTTCAATACCAGTGCTTTTGTCTGTTTGAGTTGCATTTTTATTTGTCCCAAAATGTGGACAACTTTGAAAAAAAAAAAGAGAGAGGAGAAATCACTTATGCCTTAGGAAGTAGGCAGAATAATGGAACTGGATCACAGGAAGAACCTGTAAGTCTGGGATAAAGCTGTAAGGAGGATAAGCATGGATACTGAAAGAAAAATACCATACCAAACTCTTCTTTTGGACAATCTTTCTGCATTCCTTGTTTTTTATTATTTTTCTTTTAGCAACATTTTTTGAAAATTATGTGACAAACTCAGTGACTGACAATAGTAGCTACTTTATAAGTAATTGCTCAAAGAATGGGTAGGTAGATAAATGGATAAATACATAAGAGCTCTGCCAGATATGGGTACCTAGATATCTTATTATTATTATAACGGACACTCGGGAGAGAAATCTAGAGCTGTATCTAAAGGTACCAGCCATCACCTGTTAAAATTCCATGTGCTCTTTCCCTTATTAATGTCTACCATCTGTGATGTAGGGTAATGACAACCAAATTTGGATATTACAAACCCAAAAGGAATCTTTCTATCACTAGTCCAGGGGTAAGGCCTGAAGGAGAACTTACCCCACAGCCCCAAGAAGACACCTGATTGAACATTTCCAGTCTAAAAATAGAAAATCAAGACATAGAACACTTCCTGAGAAACTGGGAGTAGCCTCCCCAACACTGAAGCTACCTTATGTCTCGTTTTTAAAATCTCTGAGAATGTAGAATGTATGAAGTGGCAGAGCCAATAAAAAGTCTAGAAACCTTTGCAAGTTTAGATAGATTTTAGTTAGAATTAGCAAAGAGTTGTATTAAATAATTTTATGAGATGCAACTATTATGAGCCGACTTTATGTGGTTACCCCACTAAGAGCTTCCCAGAGGAGAAGAAATCAAAAAAGAAAGGGAGGGGGAATTCACAAATTAATTAATCAATTAAGAAAGCGGGGAAGATCAAAATTCAGTGTGCAGAAGTTACGGTCATTTACAGAGTGAGAGAGGCCTTGGCCAAAAGCATTATCTAACATTTATTTATCACTTACTGTGTATTAAAACGTTATGTTTACATTTAATAAAATGTTGATTTTCACATAAAGTCCTCAGAAAATTGAGGCTAAGAAGGTGGCCGTCAGAAATGTGCTTTATTCATCCCTAACGTCCACATATTTTCTACCATTCTGCTTTTCCACCTAGGAGATCTGTTAGAAAACAAGAGAAACACGTGGTCTGTATGTAAAGCACTGGGAACTGGAAAAGTGACAACAGATGAGTTTGTGTAGAGGCCTTGCCCACACCAACCCTTCTTGGGGATCTGAGGAGCGGCCGCGGTGCTGGGTGCAGAGGTGAGCCACTGAGCAGTCTTTGCTGCAAAGTGACTCTGACAAAGGTAGTGCCGCAGCTCAGCAGGGCCTGAGTGCAGGGAGCTTGAAAGCAGAGATCGAATGACCCCAAAATAAAGGAAGTGAGCGAGAGGCCAGGAGCACAAAGACTAGTGACCTCGCCTAGAAGTAGCTCTGTAGCAAGAAAGGACACAAACTCGACCTCACAGATCCTGAGGCGGGTATTGATCAGATAAAGGTCTGCAGCCTCAAGAATGGGCTGCTGTTTGAGCTCAGTGGGCTACTAAGTGCAGCAATAAGCCTGAAAAGACACAGACTGCCATTGATTACAAGAAGCACGCTGCGCTGGCACATATCATTGCAAGTTTGGTGGGATTTGAATTAATTTCTGCAAAAATAACCATTTAAAAGGTGGTCGTACCTTTCCCATGCACACGAAAATTGCATAAAGGAAAATTGCATGAAGATTTTCTTTACATATAATTTTAAAGAAATGTAGAATAAGAATGCATTTTATTAGCTCCAATTTCCAAGTACTTGATTCAACTGAAAAAAAAAATTAGTAAAAGCATTAGTATTGGCTAATGTCTGCAATAATTAGAATCATAAGTGAAATCATGAACTAAATTGTATTTATACCTTGATAGTCTTCTTTCATAAAAGCCATTAGTTGCCTGTGACTAAGTAAAAAGTAGTTTTAAATATATGTTAATTGCACATTAAGATCCAATAAATACTTTGAATGCTGAAGCCTACAATGAAGAATTTTCTTTAAAAATGATTAGCTGTAGTCATAAAAGTATAGACTGAACTTCCTAAAACTTCTGTTCCAACAGAAGTATCACCTTTTCATACACATTGCATTTTGAAGATGTCTACATATAGCTTTTCCATATAAGAAGTACAGTGAAAAAAATACCTAGATAGATAACTAGACTTGACTGCAAATCTATAGCCAAGAAACTGAATTGCCAATATCAAAGAGCTGTTTTGATCACTGCCTACATTCTCATTCACTTATTTATTCACTCAACAAACATTTCTTAGCATGTCAGGAAGTTTGCTAAATGAAAACTACGAGATCAACTTTCTGTCTCACTCATTCATGTATGTCTACTTAGCCCACAAATCTTCCAGAATGTTTTTTTATAATTCTAGAATGATCTCCTTACCACTAAATTAAGAAGTCATCATTTATTGTCTAGCATTGCACCAGCCTCTTAACTAAACCATCACCTTCATAGCAGAAGAGAGGAGTGAGCATGACAGATGACATGGCATATTTGGACTCCACACAATTGGGTATATCTGGAAGAATTGG
>NW_011888941.1:2236794-2243717 GCF_000151845.1 Pteropus vampyrus
AATAAGCCTGAAAAGACACAGACTGCCATTGATTACAAGAAGCACGCTGCGCTGGCACATATCATTGCAAGTTTGGTGGGATTTGAATTAATTTCTGCAAAAATAACCATTTAAAAGGTGGTCGTACCTTTCCCATGCACACGAAAATTGCATAAAGGAAAATTGCATGAAGATTTTCTTTACATATAATTTTAAAGAAATGTAGAATAAGAATGCATTTTATTAGCTCCAATTTCCAAGTACTTGATTCAACTGAAAAAAAAAATTAGTAAAAGCATTAGTATTGGCTAATGTCTGCAATAATTAGAATCATAAGTGAAATCATGAACTAAATTGTATTTATACCTTGATAGTCTTCTTTCATAAAAGCCATTAGTTGCCTGTGACTAAGTAAAAAGTAGTTTTAAATATATGTTAATTGCACATTAAGATCCAATAAATACTTTGAATGCTGAAGCCTACAATGAAGAATTTTCTTTAAAAATGATTAGCTGTAGTCATAAAAGTATAGACTGAACTTCCTAAAACTTCTGTTCCAACAGAAGTATCACCTTTTCATACACATTGCATTTTGAAGATGTCTACATATAGCTTTTCCATATAAGAAGTACAGTGAAAAAAATACCTAGATAGATAACTAGACTTGACTGCAAATCTATAGCCAAGAAACTGAATTGCCAATATCAAAGAGCTGTTTTGATCACTGCCTACATTCTCATTCACTTATTTATTCACTCAACAAACATTTCTTAGCATGTCAGGAAGTTTGCTAAATGAAAACTATGAGATCAACTTTCTGTCTCACTCATTCATGTATGTCTACTTAGCCCACAAATCTTCCAGAATGTTTTTTTATAATTCTAGAATGATCTCCTTACCACTAAATTAAGAAGTCATCATTTATTGTCTAGCATTGCACCAGCCTCTTAACTAAACCATCACCTTCATAGCAGAAGAGAGGAGTGAGCATGACAGATGACATGGCATATTTGGACTCCACACAATTGGGTATATCTGGAAGAATTGGCCAAGAGGGCTAATGGACACAGCAATATCTAGAGGGGCAAAAGAGGGCTAAATTGTCATGTTGGCTAAGCTAAGAAGTTTAACTTCTATTCTAGACTGTGTAAGAAAACATTGAGGGTTTAAAACAGAGGAAAGAAATTATGTGGCCTGTGTTTAGAAAGTTCACATGATGGGTCTCGGGTTATGGAAGGGTTGTTTAATTTACAAAGCACCATACAAATTCAAGGCATGCTTAGTATTAACTTATTTTTTTCACTATTCTTCTCTCTTAAAGTGAGGCATGGTGTCCTTTATATTATTTCATTTTGTATTATTATATTTTATTTTGGTGTTTCTAGTACCAGTTATAATACATAGCATATATTAGGTGGATAAAATAATGATGATCCCTACCTCACATAAACATCAGTTGACTATGAGTTAAAAACTAAAGCATAAAGGGGAAAACATTACTACTTTTAGAGGAAAGTATGAATATTTTTAGGTACACAGGATGAGGGAGTTTACAAATAAGGCTCAAAAAGCACTACCTTAAAAGAAAAAAATTATAATTAAAATTGACATTAGAATAAAGAAACTCTATTCATCAAAAGCCTACTCTAAAGTGAAAAGAAAAGGTACAAATCAATAATAGATTTTAGCTACATATGTAACCAAATAGCACCCAGAATATATAAAGAACTCATAATCCACAGTAAAAATTCATACAAAAATGGGCAAAGAAAAGAATCGGTATTTCACAGAAGAATAAACATGAAGGATCAATAAACAATTGTAAAGACATTTGATCTTCCTAATAATCAGGTAAATTAACTCACAATGAGATGCCTTTTTTTAGAACCACCAATTTGTCAAGAAAATGTATTAAAAGTCTGTCAATGCCAAATGTTGGCAAGGATGTGGAGAAACCAGGAACTCTAAATGCTGCCAGTGGGAGTGAAAATTATCATAACTTCTGTAGAAAAATTTGGCATTTTCAAGTTAACTCTCAAACATGCACCAATTAGCTTGCAAGAAAATATTTACAGTAATATTATTTGCGAGGCCAAATAACTAACTTACTTGCTGAATAAATAAATGCATACCATTTTCTATAACTATATAATGAAATCAATATAGCAGCAGAAGTGAGTAAATGAGAGCCACATGCAGCAAGGATAAATTTTAGATTTAAATGTTGAAAAAATTTGCCAACGTGACAAGTTACCTTATGACAAAAGGTAATAATTATACATGTATCTTTTTTTATTAAGCTCATAATGAAAATAAATAATACATTACTTAAGGATATCTCTAGGTATAATAAATTCATACATGAAAGCATTTATTATTATTATTTTAAATTCAGGATAACGTTTACCACTAGGGGAGAGGCAAGAGTTTGGGATTTGGCAGTGGAAGGTTATAAGGGATATCAATGTTTGTGGTAAGATTCAATTTCTAAAGCTGAGTGTGTATTTCTGAGATGTCCATTTTATTATTAGGTTTCTAAATTGCAAATATGGCACCTATATTCTTTTACATATCTCAAAGACTTCCCTGCGAAACATAAAAATACATGATTTACAATGTAGAAAAAAATGGAATGAATAATAGATGTTTAGTATAAACATATATTAGAATAAACAAGAGATGTTTATTAGTACCTAATAAAGAAATAAACAATATAAGAGTGTTATCACAATTCAGTCTGAGATAGGAAACACATATGTCATTATGTTTCAAATTAAGAGCAAAATCTCTATGATGCCTCTCTCAGTCTCCATCCCCCAGCATCTCGGTTTGGGGCATCATTGCTTTGTTGAGGCCCCCGCTACGGTTTCCTCCTCCTCTAGTCCTTGCCTCCAGTTCTGACCACACTTGGATCAAGCTCATCGCTCTAAGGCGCAAACCTGACCGTGACCCCATCTTTAAAACCCTTCAAACACCCCATCATGCTCAAAAGGAAGTCTAAACTCTGTAACATAAAATGCACCTTACAGTTTTCCAGGATCCCTTTCCTGCTCTCTCTTCCAGCCTCATTCCTGTTCTGTTTGACATCTAGGCTCCAGCTGCAGTGATGATGTTAGCGAACACTTATGCAATGCTCACCATGCCCCAGATGCCCTTCCAAGCACTTTACATATATTAACTCATTTAATCCTCATAGCAATCTTAAGAGGTAAAAACTATCATTATACTCACTTTACATTTAAAAAACAGGCTCAGAGAAGTAACTTGTCCAAGATGTAATAGCAAGTTAAATGGCAGGGCTTGGATATTTCCACTTGGAATGACCGACCCTTTATCCCTGGAAATTTGCTCGCCTGCTTCCTACTTGTACATCCAGACTCATGCTAACTGAAAATTTTCCTATTCTCACTCTTCAACCACACCCCACCCCTAACCAGAGTCCAGTTGATATCCATGTGCTCTGCAGTAGATAGTAGGGAGTATATAGCTGCCACACTCCCAGTAACTCCCATCCTAGTATTTTGCTTTTACTATCATTACAGCATTGTCAATTCCTGGCACACATTGATTAAATTTGTGAATGAATAGAAGCATTTATCTAAATAGCAACCTGAATCCAAATTTTAGAGTTTTTCATTTATCTCTTCATAAATCCTATTTTCTGTATTTCCTCTGACTAATCAATTCTAAATATTATTATTCTTATTAAAACAATAACAGTAAGTCATTAGAAGCCATAGAAACACATATTTCAAACAGTTTATGGTTCACAGTGTTTATATCAAATTATGAGTTGTTATAATCACAATACATAAGAAAGCTTAAAATAATGAAAAATTAGTGCTTAAATGCTCTCCTGAATAAATTTGATGGAGTCTGTATTCTGAAGGTAAGTATACCTAGTTCTAAATAACAATTTATTAATTATGGCCAATTGAACTCTCTCAGAGAATTAACTGATCCCCTTCAAATGTACATGAAAGCATTTAAGATTATCACAGCAGAGAATCAAGCATTGTATTAGCGTGCTCAAGTTCCTAGCCCCTTAACTGAGGATCTTGACTGATGCTGGTCAATACAAGGTGCCACCAGACACTGGGCAGAAAGAACTTAGGAGCCACTCAACCCTCACAGAAATTGTAGATAATAATGGTCATTAATTATGTAATAGAAACTTTCAACGTTAGTCACATAGTTTCAGACTCGATTTGTTTGCCATTGTTTTCTACAATGTTAAGCAGAACTACTGTTTCAATTCAGTGATTTTAATGCTTTTGGAGTCAAGGAGTTATCAATACTTTTGAGATCCCGGACAATTCCGCCAAACCTGGAGCTCATAATAATAGACTGTATGTCAGCTGTAAAACTCTGACCAGTTTTCTTGTGTGGGGTGCAAAAACTTACCACAGAGGCCACAAAAATCAAACAATTCCCCTAAAGTAATCTTTTTGAGGATTCTAGGATTAAGTGGAACCCTGCAAATATTTTCTTCAGGTAACTGTGTAGGTTGTCACAAGCTATTTGTAAAATCATCAAAACATTAAAGAAAAAAAAAAGAATGAAAATCAATCTCAATCTTTTACTTATTACTTGATGTCAATAAAGCAGTAACTTTTTCTACACCCTCTTTCCCTCCTTCTCATCTCCTTCTCCCTTTCTTCCTCCTTTTTCATTTTTGTCAAGAAATTTAATTGATTCGTTGTTAGGTCAGGCCCACATTTCCTGGGATGAGTTAGGAAACAATGGATGGAAGAGAAAATGGAGCAGAGAAAATGGAGGAGATATCAATAAATATATAGGATTTCTTAGAAAAATATCTAAGATGAAGTATAGTTTCAACTAAGCTGTAAAATCAGAGCATAGCGATTCACTTAAAAGTACACACTGGAAGAACTAGCACAGGTAGGAGAGGCAGCAAGGAGTTAGGAGACCTTCATCCTTGCTCACATGTGCACCGACAGTGGGAGATCAAGAGACTACATAGCTGCAGAAGGAGATCTAGAAATTACATCAACCTGACCTGCAGACCTGTGTGCTCCATTTGAAGAAACTCATTTGCAAATATCTCAATAGTTTTATGACTTCCTAAGGCATTAAAATGGTCCATCCAACATATAGAGGTCAAGGAGGAAATACAAGTGGAAAGCATATGCCAAGAGCTTTTGATAATTTCCGATAAAGAAATAAGAATCACTGATGATTGCATTAAAAAACATTAAAACCAAATCAAAGCATCAGATACACCTTTCCCTAAGACTGTGGGTCATTGTCATAAATTAATTTTTTTTATATTTAAAATATGTTCCCTGTTTTAGGATTTCTGTATTTTTGCAATATGACATGTATACTAAGTTCTTTGGTAATTTTCATTTTCTTTGACATTTCTAGATGTGTGACTCTATTAAAATTAAGACAACATCATCAAAAATTCTTTATTGTGTACCTACCAGGTGCGTGACACTTTGGTGAAGCAGAATTTATAACTATTTATAGTGTAATATTGCATACATTATATTTTTAAGGTCCAAAGATAACCGTGCTGCCTGCCTGTGTTGTCAATAATAGAAGTTCATGACATTTGATTTGAGTCTTTGTGAGAGGCAATGTTATTCTGATTTAATAGCTTCCATCTGTTCTTCTCATTTTCATTGCTCCTTTTACAGTTTCCAAATTCCACCCTGTACCCTCCAGGGAAATTTTCTCAAGCATTGATTCTATTCATCTATAAATCGGAGGAGGGGGGAGCATTCTGAGACCTTATGGTTTTGTTTATTGATTTTGATTGTTAGGCAACTTGTTGACATGCACACACTTGCTTTTCTATTTCTTATATATTGTTTTGGTATTGGTAAGTGCTTGGTAATCACAAAAACTTAATTCTGAACAAAACACAGTATTGAGACATTCCTTTACAAAGATTAAGAGAACATTCCATGCATATAGATGCATAGAAAAGAGACCGCTTTTGTTTTTTTAATTGATCATCAAGCAAGATTTAATATTTAATATAAAACCAGAAAATTATGTGCTTAAATTTACTTGCTTAAAATAAAGGGACATGAATATAAAGTTTCATTTATAATTATTACAATATATTTCAACATTAGTCAAATACTAGGACAATATTAATACAAATATAACACATTTGGAAGTTTCATAGACCTATTGGCCACTATTTGACATTATTTTCAATCTTTTCATTTTAAAAGGAGGTATTACATTAAACTGCATGAAAATAAGTATAATTCTATCTTGACATTATATGCCATCAGATTTCATGCAATATCCCAGAAGTCGAATATTGAATGTACAGTGTTTCCTACTCTACTATAGCAAAGAGTCAATAAATGTGTTCATCCTTATATAGTTAGGAGAAAGGGAAAATAAGACAGCTAATATTTTTATAAACACCATTCATGTGCATGATAAACAATTAATCACATATGTTTTATTGTTATTTTTCGAGAAACCTTGTTTTATGATGTCTTAACAAGAAATACTTTCTTTTTTAATATAAATATCTCAGATGGAGGGACATATAGATATAATTCGAATGAATAGTAAAAAGTACTGGTAATCTATACCTTTAGTAAAGCATGTCCCATATTTATTGGCCAAAGAGTGAGATTAATATTTTTAGACACACATTTTGAGGAAATTCACTTTAATTTCTAAAGAAAATACGAAAAATGTTAAGATGAATGAAATAGACCGGGGCTGGTGGTGGGAGCTGCCTTTGCAGGAACATGGAAGAACTGATGACGACGAATAAAGGGACCTGAATTCTAAAGTTTCCTCTGGGCTTCTCTGAATGCCATTTCTATTCCCTGAGTGTCATTTAACTGTAGACTAGCAGAAGCGCTTTCACCCTAGCCTTCCAACACTGATAAGAAATAGCTGAGTAACCTTGCAAGAGTCAGTTTATCAGTGTTTCACCTGCTTCA
>NW_011888941.1:2244877-2248550 GCF_000151845.1 Pteropus vampyrus
TGAATAAATACATAGGTAACAGCCTGAAATAGACTATATAAATATTCATAAATATTTAGTGTAGAAATTTTTTATATCCTATAATTAAGGGAAGGTGTTGTGTAGAATCTTGAGCTAACTTTTGTAACAGAAGGCCAGCCCACTCAAAAATATTGTTAAAGTAATCAATATGAATATTGCACAAGTGCCGATAATCATTTCAAAACACTCCAGGAAAGTATCACTGTCCATATTATCAGGTTTTCTGAATAGTAAACTGCCTTTATTTCCTTCCCTACCTCCAGAGCCAGTTATCATAATCCATAAGCAAACATCACATTGCTTGTCCAATAACCCTCTTCAATTGTCCAACATTGAATTAAGAGTATTTTCTCTATGTGTTCAGTGGCGACAAAATGGCAGATGAATTGGTTGGTGACTCAACAGCCATACTAATGACTATTGACATGCAGTGAGGATGTGACACATGTTCTGCTCACTAGCTGAATGGGATAGAGAGGTGAGGTTCTTACAGATAAACTTTTCAAATGGGGAGCACATGAAAGGCAACTGAGAACATTGTCATTTAAAGTTATCAATAGTGACCAGGACATTTTCTAGTACTCCATTCATTGTTTTCCAGTCAAATTTTTGAAATGCTTTGAAGAAATAGGACATTGCATTTTAATTTACCAATTCGAAATGTGACATTTTTTTCAGTTTTATTTAAAGAGCATCTGATCAATAGTTATTTTGAAGATCCTTAAATTCTGTGGGCTCCCTTATTTCTTTCTCTCTCTTTACCTTTCTCTCCCCGCTCCCTACCACTCACCATCACAAAGCATCTGCATCTGTTATTTTCTAGAAACCTTTTACATACTCCAGTCATTTTTGTTAGGCTTTTGTGCTTCTTAGTTGCCACAATTTCCCCTTTCTTTCAGCCACAACCTCAGGCACTTCCTACTACAGAATGACACCAAACAACATGTCAAGAGCCTTTCAAAATTGCTGCCAGACATGAGCGACATTCTTACAGCATATGGAGTACTGATGTGCTGAAAATATGGCAGAAAACTACCTGATGCTTATCGTGTCAGGAAGTTCCAGTCTGATGGAGGGTTCTGGTTCAGATTTGCAACGTAAACGGTGCTTTAACTGGTTTTTTAACAAAACATCTAAGTAAGAGTTACCATAAAATATTTTTATTCAATCTGTTATATTTCTCAGCCCCCATCCTTCAAGCTCAGCCAATAAAGAAGAAAATATTAAGATATGACAAAAACTAAAATTATTCCTATGTGATCCTGGCTAACGGAATAATTTAGTTATAATTTAAATGTGTTATATGTTATCTTAGATCAAGACAACACCACGTAAGGGCTAAGTGCTACCTATTCTCTTTCACATGAGACAAACCTCTTACAGAATATAAAATTCAAAATGAAGAGAAAAATATACATGAATTAGGAAATTTAGTAAATACTCATTCAGAAAAATATTCAGTGAAATAATCATAGACCTAATTGGAATACAGCTTTTAATTTGTTAATTAGTATTTGTTTAACAATATACATAATATATGTAAATATATATATACAAAATCATATTCATACATATATGCATATGTGTATATATATATGTCAATTTAATAGTTTCTCTTATTATATTGGGAAATTAGCATAATATTAATACAAGTGTAGAATTACATAGCATAAAACAGTAAGAGGCAAATGTGTTAGTACGTGATTTCCAGATGGAGGTAAATTTGTCCAACTGATTCTGTATTTCCTAAATAAGCTTTAATCTTTTCTATGATTAAAAGACCAGAAAGATTGAAACAAATAATATTAGAAAATAACATAAGTGCCTAAATTTTTTTTAAATTCAGTTTTATTATAGATTTAGATAATAACCCTTCAAGGAGAACTTGCTATATTTATGCATTCATTTTTATGTTTAAAAAGCTATCTCTGTCATTCCTTTGTGTGTCAATATATTTTTGGACATGAAAATCAGGTCACTATAATAGGTATTAAGTCCTTGAGTAAATTTCTACAATTTATAAATATTGATTTTCAAAAATGCATAAAATGAATATATTTAATAGAGGTTTCTTATGAACTAAGATAATACATATACATTTAATAACACAATGCCTGACATGTGGTAAGTGCTCAAAAATATGCCATTAACTTTATTTAAAACTTTTATTATGTTTTATTGAAACAGTTTTATCTTAAACAAGTTTTTGAAATATATTAATTTTTCAGTATTTCTAATATAAACGATTATTGGATAGATTGTTTGGAATGTTGGCTTCTCCTTCATCTTGGATTATCCTCAAAGCTTATTTAAAATTATTCTATGATATCTTTTGAGTTTATCTATGTCAGTCTCTGTCTTCATTCCTAATACCTAATTAGCCAAAATTTACCTTACCTCGAGCATCCCATTGAGACCTGCATTTGGCCTCATCTACCTTTTGAATCTATTCCTTACTGATTTTTGATATAATCCTTTCCTTCAGAATAGGATTTTCACCCTTATTCTATGATATCACTGTGCCCAAGCTGTTACTTCAAATATTCAAGAAACAAATAAGAGTTTCCATCATATGTAAATTGCTCTAGCACAGAAATAAATAAAAATCTTAAAATATAATTTGTAAAGCTATTATATAATTGTGATACCCAAATTTGAACAGAAAATAAAAACCTGACAAGAAAAAAAAACCTGAAAACAAACCGTACTGATAAAACCGTCTAAATAAAACACTAGCGATATAGTATTTTAAAAAATTAATCCCTCATTTGGAAGACATTTTATTTAGGAAGTAGAAAATCTTAGGATGCTGTTTAAAATCATATATTACATGCACAAGTCAAAACTAACTACAGCATATCTACAGTTATTTCAAAGGCATGAAAATCTCCTCCAAATTTTAAAAATGAAAAATTAAATAATGGAAATATCAATGCACATGTACAACAAGACTAGAAGGACATTTTCTAAACATGGAAAAGGATAACTATTCTATACTAATGCATTATATCTAGGCAATAGGGTTGGAGATGGATGGGGAGAGATAGAGAGAAAGGAAGAGAGGGGGAGAGAGAGAGGGCATTAACTTGAGGAACACATGATGGATTATCAATTCTTACAATTAAAATATGACATAAAAAATGAGGGATATAACCATTGTGAAACAGAAGAAAAGTTTTATTATTTATAGAAATTTTCTTTATCTGTTTAAAATATCCAGAAAAATCACTTCAAAAGAACATATAACATTAAATTAACAAAAGAGTTCAATAAGAAGACTGACCACTAAAAATAAATGAAAATCAATAGGTTTTCTAAATTAAATTACAGTATTCAACGGATGAAAATCCCATTTATACCTACTACTAAGTATAGAATATATTGGAATAAAAACAATAAAGATTGTTTGGAATAAAAACAATAAAGATTTTTATATGAAAAATCTACAAATCTTTCCTTGGTATTTGAAATAGAATGACTAAATGGAGACATAAGACCATTAATAAAAATAGTTAAGGCACAATAACAGAGAGCTATCAATTTGTTCCAAATTAATGAGTCTTTCTGTTTGACATAGAGATAGGAAGAGAGAGAGAGAGAGAGAGAGAGAGAGAGAGAGAGAGAGAGAGAGAGAGAATGAATCAAGGTAAAG
>NW_011888941.1:2253050-2280933 GCF_000151845.1 Pteropus vampyrus
AAATAAGAATATTGATTTTCAGCTTTGTTCATTTCTAATACAGGCTTTCAAAACCTGTGCATTGTTATAGCATCACATAAGGTTGATATTTTCATAATTCAGATCATAACTTCTATTTTCATTTTTTATTTGACCAATGAATATTATCTAATTTCTAAAACTTTGAGAGGTTTTTAATAGTTGTCGGTCGTTGCTATCTAGTTAATTACACTGTTGTCAGAGAACACCATCTTTATAGTTTCCATCCTCTGACACTTGCTGTTTTATAGGCCTAGCATATGGTCAATTTGGGTAAATATTTCATGTACACTGGCACATACGGTGTCTTTCTTGTGATATGATGTTTTGCATATTATCGGTTAGATCACGATTGTTGATAACACTGTTCAAATCTATCTTAATAATTTGTGTCTGCTTTTTCATTTTATTACTGGGAAAAATTTGGCTAAAATAATCCACTTTCTGATTTTTGTCTATATTGTCTTTTATTGTGGTAATTATCACTTTATATACTTTCATGATGTGTGTTTAATTATATAAAGTTTTAAAACAGGTTCTTCTTGTATATTAAAGTTTTAATTATTATCAAGTATCCCACTCTACACTTTGTATATACATGTATACTGTTCATATGTATATACCATTTCATACAATTATATCTTAAATTATATTTTTTGAAATTAGAATATCTACATAAGCACTTGCTCTCTCTCTCTCTCTCTGGATAAATCATCAATTTTTCTTTACGTGAAAATGGTTTATTTACTTTCACTTCAGAAGAATATTTTTGCTTCATGTATATTTCTTATACATATATCTCATATATCTCTTATTACTTTTGGAAAATTCTTAACCATTATATCTTCTTAAACTACCACTGTCCCTGCCTCCTCTTTCTGGGCAACTGTAATTACATTTCCTACATGTTAAGCTCATTTCTGTTTTCCGTTATATTTTTTATTTTGTGATTTTGTCTGAATTTTTATCTTGTCCGTCTTCTAATTTATCATCTACACATTACTATTATTTAGAAGTTTATTAAACTGTATTTAATCAATCATTAAACACATCTACTGGGTTCTTATTTCCAGTTACTGGTAAGTATTCATTTTTTATTGATGTACTAATATAGCACCTTAAAACAACATGCATTTATTAGCTCACAGTTCTGTAGGCTAAAACTCCAGATGGTTTTGATTGGATTCTCTGCTTAGGGTCTCATCAGGTCAAAATCAAGGTGTTGGCCACACTGGGCTCACATCTGGAGTCTCTGGAGAAAATCTGATTCCAAATTTATTCAGGTTGTTGGTTGAATTCAGTTCCTGGCAGGTGCAGGACAGAAGTCTCCATTTCTTTTTTGACTTTCACATTGGGGCTTTCAGCCTCTAAACCACCCACATTTTTTGACATGCGTCCTCTTCTAACTTTAGAGCCAGGAACAGCAAGTCAAATTCCCTCCGTGATTTGAGTCCTTGACTTCCTCTTGAGCTACTGACCAGAGAAAACTCTCTGCTTTTAAACTGTTTATGTGATTAGACTAGTTTCACCTGGCTAATTTTTTTTTATTATTTTACAGCTAACTAATCAATAATCTTAATTACATCTGAAAAGTCCCTTTTGCCACTTAACCAACAATCACAGGAATAATGCAGGATGGTAAATGTCATGGGGCCATTCAGAATTCTGCCTATCAATGTACATTTCAATTATAAAATCTGTTTGTTTTCATGTTCATTTTTTGATGAGATTCTACAATTTTTGTTTTATATCTTTACATATTTATTTGTTATAGTCATTTAGAAAATGAGACATTACTCCAAAATATAGACTATCTTATATATCTCTTCCTATCACTTCATTTTTTTTTCATACATAGTTATTTTTTATTGAATGCCTGTCATTGTGTACGAGTAATGTAGATTAAATTTGAGAAGGTGGATAACTTTATTTTTCTCCACAGAGGATTTATTTATTTATCTATCTATTTATTTGTTTGTTTATTTATTTATGTATTTATGTATGTATGTATGTATGTATGTATTTATTTATTATTTTAGTGGACATTCCAGCTAACAAAAGATATCTGGGATTAAACTGATATGACAAAGAGTTTAAATCTTTAAATGGGCTACTCTATTTGTTATTTAACTAACTTCATTTTAGAATCACAACTTATAGCCTGTTCTATCTATCAGCCTCTTCCTACTTGGTGAGATCTGAGATTTAAATATTGTCCCCTTCCTTAGAGACTGCTCAATATCCTACTCTGCTTTCTTAGGCTTGCTCTTAAACTATCTGATGCTCAGATTTTCATCTCACGCCCATGGTTTTAAAATTATTAAATGCATCAAGGCATAATATGTTACTAAATGTTAGACTCAGTTGTCTCAGCTGATCTTCTCTCCCTGCTGTGAGTGCTTCTAGCTCTTGTTGTTGTGACACCTATCTGATGTCTCAAACAGTTGGGCATTTAAAAAAATTCCAGATTATCAAGTTGATTTTATTTTAATTGACTTTACTAATGCATAATTTACAAACAATAAGATGTATACATTTTAATTGTGACGCTCAATGAGATTTAACAAGTGAATATACCCAAAGTGACTATCATGACCAGTCAAGATCTAAAACATTACTACTGTTCCCCAAACTGCCATTGTGACACTTCCTAGTCGTTCCCCACTCCACACTTTAGGTTACCATTGATCAATTTTGCATCACTATGGGTTTGTCTTTCCATAGTTTCACATAAATAAAATTATACAATATGTTTTTGTTTTGCTGTTGTTTTTCTGACTTTTTACTTCAATGTAACTTTCTTGGGAAATCATTTATATTGCTACATGTATCAGAAGTGTGTTTCCTTTTATTGCTGGATATTATTCCATTACGGGAAAGATTTTATACATTTATCTGGTAATGAATATTTGGGGTGTTCCAATATTATTTTTGTATTGTGAAGTAAACTGTTTTAAACATTTTTGTATAAGGTTTTGTGGACAAATATTTTCATTTATCTTGAATATCTAGGAGTTGAGGTGGAGGGCCTTAAAGTAAGTGTACATTCAACATTATTGAAAGGCAATAAACTAATTTTCAAGTGGTTCTATCATTTCACATTTCCAACAACAATGTAAGAGTTCTAGTTGCTCTATATTCTTGCCAACACTCAGTTGGATCCTGTTTTACATTGCATTCATTCTAGTGGGTGTGTAATAACATCTCACTGTGGCTTTAGTTTGCATTTCTAAGAATAAAGATGTTGGGCACAGTTTCACATACTTACTGGCCATTAGTATATGTTCTTTGCAGCAATACATGTACAAATCATTGTCATTTAAGTGGGTTTTATCCAATTATTGAGTTGTAAAAGTTCTTTATAGATTCTTGATACATCTCCTTTTTTCAGATATATGTATCATGAATATTTTCCCAAGTGAGATTCCTTGATTTTTTTATTGTAATGATATATTATAAAAAAGAAAATAAGTATTTTGACAAAATTGTTTATCAATTTTTTCCTCATGCCTTTTGCCTTCTATCTAAGAAATCATTATTCACTTTAAGTTTGAAACGATCTTCTCTCATATTTCCTTCCAGAAGTTTTCTAGTTCTACATTTTTATCCAGAACTATAAACCATTTTAAGTTATTTTTATACAGGTTGTATGGTAATAGTTGAAGTTCCATTTTACCAGGTAGATATTGAGTATACAGCACCACTGGTTGAAAAAAAACCCTTTTCCTCATTGAATATGTTGGCATTACTATCAAAAATGACTATATATACGGGTCTATTTCTGGACTCTCTATTGTATTCAATGATATATGTGTCTGTCCTTATACCAATACCACATGCTACTGATTACCACAGCTTTTTAGTAAGTCTTGATTGGGCAGTGTCAGTCTTTCAATTTTGTATCTTTCAGAATTATTTTGGCTATTCTAGGCCCCTTGCATTGCCATATAAGTTGCAGTATCATCTTGCCAATTTCTACTAAAAAAATCTGTCTGGCATTTTGATTGAAATTGTGTTGACTCTATGGACAAGTTTTGGGAGAATAATCATTTGATAATATTGATCTTTCTAATTGATGCATTTTTATATACCTCTCCATTATTTAAATCCTCTCATTTTTATCTGCTGTTTTGTAATTTTCACAAAACAGTTGTGTATTTGTTTACGGCACCTCGCTATCTCATTATCCCATTTTATTTTTCTTCATAGTACTTATTGTGTCATATATCAATGTGTTTGTTTTTTATTGCCCATTTTGTTCAAGAAAAGCAAGCTCCATGAGGGTGGAACTAGTGCTTCTCTTGTTACTACGCTATTATCAATGTTTACAAAAGTTTATGGTTCATTTTTAACACTGAAAAAGCAAGCATCAAAGAAATAAAACAGAAGGGTTATCACTCTAGCTACACTAAAGTTTGTCTGCTGACAGGAAAACTGCCGTATTTTGTATCTTGAATCTGAGAGCTACTTGATCTTGGCTATCTCATTTCTACCTGAAAACTATATGTCTCTGTGATTCATTGTTTTCTTCCACATTGATCGGCCTTTCCTTAACGAATATTTTTAGAATGAGCCTTTTCAGGCAGAGTCACTCGAAATTGCTCTCTTAAAGACGGTTCCATTTATTTTATCACTGAAGAGTTGAAGAGAATAGGATTTGGTTTCCAGGATTAAGATTACTTCTGATTATTTATTATATATATCCATTTTTTGTTTGTTTGTTTTCTATAGGAGTGACTTGGCTTTTTAGTATGGGCTTAAAAGATCTCTTTCATGTTATAAAATGAGATCTTCAGAGTCTGCCTCTTTTTAGAGATAGTGTGGTGTAGAAATGCTAAAGATGGACACGCTGTGATGGAATCCTAGCTCAGCTAACGTCTAGCATCTTGCCCATCATGTGCCTTACATCTTTTGAAGTGTAACAAAAGTTCCTAACTCGTTGGTTTATTGCTTCAGAGCTAAGTTAATAGATTAGTCTTATGTATGTGTAAACACCCCACTTAGAGCAGTGTCTGAGATAAGTCAAGACAACTTTCAGCTAAATATCACAATTTCAAGTGCACATAAAGTATGTAAGGTACAAAAAACAACTTTTCTTGTACATAAAGTATAAAAAAGCCTTTTTAAATCACACAACACTTTAATTCGAGAGTTTTGCTGCTCATTTGATTCATATGATAAATATAGGCTATCTCCTCATAAAATGTTATTTATGTTGTTAATAATATTATAATATTAATAAAATGACTGAAAATTCATTTAAAAATAATTTTGTTTAAGTTCTTATTATTTTTTCTTAACTCCCACTACATGAACATTATGAAAGTGAGACTGGAAGTAATTGCTAATATCATTTTAATTTCTTTTTCATATCTTTAATTAATTATACTTACACCAGGTGCAAAATCTACCAAGATAATACTTTTCTCAGAAAATGTGGTAGTATAAATTTTATTTGTCAAATTTGAGAATATTTTTACTAGCCACAGAAATATCTCAGGATTAATATATATTTTTATTTATAATCAGCCTCTTGTTACTCAAAAATAAATAAATAAAACATAAATCATTACATTTTTATTTTTACAAAAAAAAAGTTCAGTGAACAAGAGAATAAAATATAGAGCTTAGTCATGTACTAAAGAGGTTACTCAATGTCTACAAGGCCTAATTTTGTGTACTACCTAATTAGATAGTATACGTATCTATTTATGTATACTTTAGAGGTATACAGAAAAGGTTTAGAATAAATCTTAAAATTTTTCTGTTGGATTTTAATCTCAGTGGTATTATCCATACATTAGTAAAACTGATAACATCGTAGAAAAGCATAATATGGAGGACCAAGGACATACGTCCAGCTTCTTACTGTCTTCTTAACCTGCATTTCCATTTCTTTTTATATAAGTTAAGTTGAAATAATGATTCTAAAATATCTTTCCACATCAAAATTTTATATGTCAAGCATTAGTAGTCATCATGAAAATGAGTTTTGAGAAAGAATTTTATTATTTCACAAAACCACAAAATGCTAATTGAGAACTAGAATGTAAACTCTACCTGGGCAAACATTTTTGTTTATTTATTTATTTTTCATTCCTATATTTCCAGAGCTTATCAGAGAGTCTGACACATAATAAATGCTCAATAAATATTTGTTGCATGAAACATGAGAAAACTGACCTAATAAAATTCAAATGTTAAGTATTAAATGAGAAAAATAACAAAATAAAAATTGACATTATTATAAGGTCTTCATGCTTAAAAAAATTGAAGACTGCTGACTTCTGGTCTAAAAAATTATAGGATTTTTATCACTTTCTGGAAAATTATGTCTTCTTGGCCGGATACATATTACTTCAAACTTAAGACAAAGAGGAAATTTTGTACATATGATCTCGGGTATTTATTTTCTTAGTACCTAAAAATAAAAGTACACTTCAGGCATTTGACAAATACAAAGTGAATAAATTGGGAATTAATCACATATGGTCATTAGGGCTTGATGTTTGCTCATCTATGTTGGGACTGAAATCAATCAAGAGAACTAGCCTCTGTGCAAAATGTCAGCCGATTCTGGCTTACAAACAATAAAGCTAATAAAATTACTTTTATTGAATTGTGCTATTATTAGATTAATACATTGGGAAGGGATTTTAAAAATCAATTTTATTTCTGTACTCATTTTTTAAATAAATAAAATTAACTTCAGGCTTTTTTGTGATTCTTTCATTTTCCTGTTTGTTTTGTTGTTCACCTTGATACATTGGTATTTTTCCTGCTTGATCTATTGCAATAACCTTTTCACGGGTTTCTCTGTCTTGAGTGCCCCATCCACTCATTTTATCTCAAATGGATGGCACTACTTTTGTCTCTTCTGATCAGAAACCTGCAGGGACTTCCCATAACATAAAAAACAAAGTCCAAATTCCCGTCCCTTCAAGAAAGGACCTCTGCTGCTTCTATCTGCCTCTTAAATATATTTCAAACAAAGGCATTTCTCTCCTTCACTATTGCCAGCTTCTTGGTTCAGCCTATCTCCTCTGTTGCCTGGATCGCTTGCTGTTGGACGTACTCCTTACCTTTTGCATGCTCCTCTCTATCATAGAGAACTATTTCCTGGGCTCCTTTCCTCCTAGTTGGTTTTACAGTAGGTTGTGAAAAATGGAGGTAGTATCTCCAGCTCTAATTCCAGCCTGTGTCCACATGGACCTGTCATGGATCCCATCTGTGACCTGTTCCTTGCTGACATCTTTGCCTCCCACTAAAGTCTTTTTAGTCACTGTAAATTCACTTTAATAGCATTCTTTTCCTGCTGCTAGGAGCACACTTGCTTATACTGTCTAGGAAAATCCTACTCATCTTTTAGCTCTAAACATGACTAAAATTCTTTATGGAAACATTTACTGATCTATTCAAATTATTATTAATTTTTTTGTATCTTAGATTGCTTTTAACTATTCAGTTGTGTAATGATTTGGTTAAATTATTATGTCTCTTACTAAGCTGTAATCTCAAAGTATCAGAAAATGTGTGTCTACCAAAAGACTAAAAAAGTGGCTGATACATAGGTGACACTCAACTAATATTTATTAAGCTCATTTTCAATATCCCTGTTTGGACAATGTAAAAAATTACCAAATGCTAGCTATTATGGATACAAAGAATTTAGATTCTGGTAGAATAAAGAAACAAAAGATATATGATTGCAATTAAGATGTGATAAGTGCCATAAAAGATATGAACACAGGGTGATGTAGGAACATCACAGAGATGATTCTAGCATGCACTTAGGGGCAGGAGGTCGGTGTCAAAAATCCTGAAAGAAAAATTAAAACCAGCAAATCAATAAAGAGTATTCTGTAGGAGTTTATTAAAAGAATTTGCATATAAAAAGAATTTGTGAACTGAGAGCTTCTATATTCAGAGACTAATATGAAGCTCAGGGGTATAAAGTTACAGGATATCTTCTAAAGTGAAAACAAGGAAATTGCTAACTTTTACAATGATTGGTTATACAACAGAGGTTTCTAGATGGCAGAGGATTGGTGAAAAGTGATTATATTATGCCATTGCTAGAAGAATGATTTAAGCCTCTTTTATGATTGTCAGAGGCATTTATAAAAAATATCCCAAGTTAAGTTTTACTTATGTTTATGAAATAAGCTAGATTACGGTTTGCTTATGTGGCTTACATGGTTTTGTCTGCACAGAAAATTTTCAATTCTGGTCTCCATTTTATATTTAATTTTAACATTGGAATAACCAGAATTCCCAAATTTATGATGGTGAACTTATAGTTATAAATATTTAAACCAAAAAGTCTCAGTTATGAATGCATCCAAGAATCTGAAAGTTTAAAAAAGGACCAAAGCCCATGCCTTAATTCCAAACAAATAAATTAACAGTTCTGGTATTGAACCTTGATTTTTTAAAATTCTATTCTGCTTCCAGGATTGAAAATAATGAATTTGTTAAAAAACTCAGTATATGCAAAGGCATAGAAATAATAAAGGAAGGTGATTAAATAAAAAGCCACTGCTTCAAAGATTACTAGAGGAAAAGGAAATTAAAATGCCAAGAAATGAGTTTATAGAAGGAAGCAGGAACCAAGCAAAAAATTGTTTTTTAAGTTTATATGTTGTAATGATATAAATGGGAAACCACTGGAAAATTTAAAGCAGAAAGTGGGAGTTTGATTAGGTGACGGTTTAAGAAAAGTCACTCTGTTAGCTGCATGGAGAAAAAAACTACTAGTTAGAATGAACTGACTGTAGTCTCACGTGGATATGTTTTAGAAAATTACCTGTGCAGGGGGTCAAGACCAAAAGCCTGTGACATATGAAGTGTGTTTGCAAGGAGCTACTTCTATGCTTTACCTAGTCTGCTCTCAACGTAAATTCTAATCTCTGTGATTAAAAGAATTCCTTTCACAACACGCATCTAAAATTAAGCACAACGTAACCTAGAATTTTTGAATTACAAACATCCTTATTTTACACAGCTTCAGAATCCTGAATTTTGAGGCTCTGTCACCCATGCTGTGCTCATGGCACGTGTGGTGTGATGGCAACATCGCTGTTGCGACAACATTCCTGAGTACCTGAGTGTGCACACGCAGCTCAGAGGACATGGAGTATTAAATCGAAGTTTTTAAGCCATCCTTTGCTTTGTGCAGTCAATTTACAAATTGAGTGGTCGGCCAATATATCGAGGGAAAATTCCAACAGCTCTTCTTTGTTTCTTCTCAACTACTATAAAAATAACTTTCAAGTTTTTGAGTGTGAAAGAGCAAAATATAAACCCTGCCTCACAAGGGGAAAAGCAGAAGTGTGCCTTCCCATATGTCACTGTGCCTCAAGGCTAAGAAGCCTTCAAAATACTGTTCTTGAACATGGTTCGTGAGAGTCCTACTCAGATTGTCGCTGTCAGGCTCAGGGCAACCACTGGGCCTGGAGCTCTGTGGGGTTTTCAATGGAGAGACTCAGCCAGTTCCACCAGCTGTGTTAAATTGAATAGGGCCACCCTGTGTAGTGACTTTTCGTCTGCCCCTGTAGGAGACAAATAAGCACATCGTGTATTTGGACTTGTGAGTGCCCTTCTCTCTTTGGGCCCCATGTGGCCAGTTGTTTCAAGTGCCTCTCATTCTAGCTCTACATATCGGTTAATCTCAGGATCCTCAATTACTTGCAGGTAGCTGAGTGTGCTGGATGTGTTAGTTGGGACTAATCTCTGGTTCCCATATGGGGACAAGAGTATTATCACACTTCAGCCCACTAAAAAAAAAAAAAAAAAAAAAACACATAAGTGGAGGAAGTAAAAGCTTTGCAGGTGTTCTCCTCCCTAATGGACCAAAACACTGCAGCTTGTGTATACTTTTATTTGTAAAGTGTTTTTCTCTGTCTACATGTTTAGAATAAGACGAGTGTAAAGCACTGCTGTTTAATTACTAGCAGGGCCAAAGGTTTTATTTTAATTCAAGATTATTTAAATAAAAACATAATTTATAAACGAAGAGCTGTTTTCTGTCCAAACATGTAAGAATGCTGCATCTAGCTGAGAACCAATGCTGTTATAGAAGAATGAAATGTTGTTTTTGTGTTTGTGTTGGATTTTTTTAGAATTGGGATTTCTATTAAACTACTCATTATTTTAATTAGGCTCAATTTTAAGATAAAATAAAGCAATGGAACATATTTATATATATTTCACTTAAAATAAAGCAAGGAACACATTTATATATATTTCATGATTATCTTATACACTAGCAAGATGTCAAAAGTATTGTTTTTCCATCTAGTTGATAAAGTCACATGATCGTCATCATAACCATTATGTGATGAAAACATACCCTAACACTACCTTATATTTACATATTACTGTTATTTTTTGAAGCATACATACATTCATCATTGCTCAGCAAATATTTATTAAGAAGCTACATTATTCCAAGTACTGTGCCTTAGCGCATCAGGATTGAGGTCAATTTGAAAAAAAAACATGGTAAAACACTTAAAATAGTTACAGAGCGATATTAGACTATGATATTTTATCTATCTATCTATCTATCTATCCATCTATCTATCTATCTATCTATATATTCATCTATGTAATTATATACAGCCTCATTACCAAAGATTTTCTTCTTCAAATGTTGTGTTCTATACCATATAATCTTTATTTCCAATATGGAAAATATTTATACTAGAGTTAAGAAATCGAGTTCAAATTTTATACATATATAGGTCTAGTAAGGTGAAGGACGGGTCTGAAAAAGAAAAAAACAGAGATATGTGTTTGGTCATACACTGGAAGAAACAAAAGTTAGAACTTACCTAAAATCATTCACCAAATTAAGTGAACAGTTACTTTTGATATGTATATATATTGAAATTTCCATAAACTAGATGGGTCATTTGTACATGTTATGAGCTAGATAAAATCTTGAATTGACCCCTGGTATAATTTTCATTGGAACTTTTTTCTATCCTTACAAATCTTTATCTGATAAAAATAGTTGAGTGCTTACTTACTTAATGATAGATCTCTGACACTGCTTGTAATTCATTCTTTGGTTTTAGTATATTCAGCTTATCTAGTTTCTTTTGACTTAATTTTGGTCTTTAATCTTTTGTTATGAGCATGATTTATTTCATATATGCTTTTTATTAAAATTATTGGGGTGACTGGTTAATAAAATTAAATAGGTTTCAAGTGTACAATTCAGTAATACATCATATGTATATTGCATTGTGTGTTCGCCACCCAAAATTAGATTTCTTCCTGTCACTGAATATTTGACTCCCTTTACCCTTATTTACCCCTATCCTCCCTTCCCTCTGGTAGCCACTAATCCACTGTCCATGTCCATGAGTCTCTGTTTGTTGCTTCGGTTTTAGAACCATGTATGAGTGAAATCATACAATTCTCGAAATTTTCTGTCTGACTTATTTCATTAGCATGATAATCTCAAGGTCCATCCATGTTGTTACATATGGCAGTGTTTCATCTTTTCTTACAGCTGAGTAATATTCTACTGTATATGTACCACATCTTCTTTATCCACTCATCTATTGTAGGACACTTCAGTTGCTTCCATGTCTTGGCCACAGTGAACAATGCTGCTATGGACATTGAGATGTATATATCTTCACAGATAAATGTTTTCAAGATTTGGGGTAAATACTCAGAAGAGAGATTGCTGGGTCATATGATAATTCTATTCTTAGTTTTTGAGGAAACTCCATACTGTTTTCCATAGTGGTTCTACCAGTTTGCAGTCCCATCAGTGGTGTATGAGGGTTCCTTTTCCTCCACAACCTCTCCGACACTTGGTATTACTTGCTAAATGTATTTAGTTAGCTTATCTTTCAAAGAACTGGAGCTGCCCACACCTCATAGTAGTGTAAAATTATTTAGAGGTTATTCCTCTTCCCAATCCTCAAACCCACCCCTCTGCTTTCTCCCTGGTCGAGGAGCTGCACTTGCAGGCTATTCTTGGTTGTTGTGGGAGTGGGAGGCAGGGTAAGTGTATATATCGCAGTAATGTAAGTGTGTATGTGGACACTCTTTGGTCTCTTAAGTATCCAGCCAATCACATATAGCTCATGCCTCTGATTCTGTGTTTCTTTTCACCTTCTCTGGAAGAACACTCTGACAACTAAATGCATTTGAATAGTCTTCAGCTCTGATGGAGTTCATTGTCAATATGTTCATATTCATTTTTATGATTTCCAAAAGAGCTATAAAACAGCATATTGTTCACATATTAACTAAAATACATGGGATTAACACAGTAATATACAGAAATGGCATTTTGAATGGCTTTAAAAAGAGTTTGAAGACTCAAATATAGCTATCTTCTAAAAATGAAGTTAGCGTTGTCTAATCTTTTCTTAGACCAGAATTGCATAGCATAAAAAGAAAGTAAAGGGGAAGGGAGAGGATAAATTCAGTATTTGGAGACTTCTAAAAGTTTATCCTTCATCTTCTTTTTTCCCCCTTGTAATAACTACTGAAATAATAAAACTAATTCAAAAAGGACAATTGTTCAAATGTCTCTCCCTTACCTAAAACTTCTGTTCCATTCTATCACAAAATGTTCACCACAATAATCATTCCAATAAAAATAACAAAAATTGCTAACATTTATTGTTTACTTATATCTCAGACTAAAGACTAAAGTCTTTATATGGATTATCCCATTCATCCTCTTGACCACATTATGAGGTAGGTATTATTAAGAGTACGAAGAGCATCTAGGTTTATTATTTAAAAAGTATTACAACAAGTTCTGGAACCATAACTTAATATTTTTCCTGCACCAGAACTCTTCTGTAAACTCACATGACGAGACAAAAGAACAAGGCTTGGTTGATGTTGATTTACAGTGAAGGATGAACCAAATCTAATCTGAAACAAACTGTACTTTGAATGATTTTAAAATTCATTATGTTTAACAGAAAGAACAGTAGAGGGAAAGCAAGGATTTAGTTCCTACATCTCCAATAGCTGGCTTCCATTGAAGATTCACTCTCCAAGCCTCAATATCCTCCTTTGCAAAGATGACAAAACTCACCTGACCCCTTTTGAGAGATATTTTAAGAACTCCAACCAAGGGCTGGAGGATAAGGAATCTTGTAGCTTTTAAGTTTTTCTCAATGATGTTTACAATTCATTAGTAAAGGTGACATTGTTACTTCTACTCAAGGATAATTCTTTGTGATGTAGATGTGCTGTGCATGCATTGTGTAGAGGCGACACTATGTAGATTTACACACAAAAATGCAAAATTCACAAAACTCAAGTATATTTATAGAACTTCAAATTGATGTCTATTTATCCATAATATTAATGTCATTATTACCAGCAATATTTCAGATGCAAAATAAATTATTTACATTGGCATAAATGAGGAAATGGGTGCAGTCCCACTTAGTGGCTGGTAAACTGTGCCTTGGATCACCATTCTTTCTTGTGACACTTAGTTTTAAGTGAATGCATTTAGAGCTTACTTACCCGCCCCCGCCCCAGGTCAGATGTGAGATACTTGAAGTTAGCTTCAGATCCCAAATAAGTGTTTTCCACTTAGTATCTAGTCTGATATTGTAGGGACATCCACAATTAGTAGAAAAATACTTGCATACCTGTGATACTATTTTGAAGATAATAAAAATGACTCATAAAGTCTTTTTTTAATATTGTTATTTTATTGTGTAGTGTACGTTTCTCATGCAAGTAAATTTGACAACTTTTAATCCTTTACACAAATAAGTGCTCTATTTTTCTAGCACAATAATTCAAAGTTAGTATAACTATACTTTTTGTAACTTTTTTATGTTATTGAATTTTAAGTTTATAATTGCTGCTTGTTTACAATTATATCTACAAATTTTTCTCTCATAGACAGTTTCCCACTCAGTGATCCAAATGTAGAAAATACAAAAAAAATGATGAAAATATAGTCACAACTCCAGATTAAAAACTAGGTAGGAGCAATATCTCAGAAGAAGAAATTGGGAATTCTGAAAGCTTGTAGTACCCATATTTTAAGAATGTTGGCAACTCAGAAAAAGACTGGATTTAGACAGTATTTGAAAATTTAATAATTTAACACATTTTTTGGCCTTTAACATGACCTATGGTTGTTGCTTGAGCATCATAGGAGAAAATCAACAAAGCATTAAAATTAGCTACAAAATAACCACTATCTTCACTTGTGTTAATAAAGAAATATAAATGTTCCAATATTCTTTTGGAAAAGTGGTCTTTCCCCTGTGCCAATTGCCAAAAAATAACAAGGGAGAGAGTTCATTACAAATAACTGACATATATAGAAGAAATAATTGGTGCTACATCACTACTGCAGATAAACTCTACAGAACTGAAAAAAAAGGGGGGGGTATTTTGAGGGTCAGTATGCCCAAAATATTTTAGTAAAATTATCTATGAAGCATTTTAAAATTGGGGGCAAATTTCAAAAGAAAAGAAAAGAAACATTCATTCATCAAGTACAAGCTAAGTAACAGAAACATCTAAAAATTAGATTCTTAAAAAAACTACAGACATGATCTTTGAGTTGCCAATTCTGAATTCGTTCTAAAGCTCCTAGTGTTTATGTCTTAGCAGGGACATACTTCTGTGGCAAAATTTTAAGGATCATTTTTCTTTTTTAAACTACCACTTTCATGGGGGAAACAAATAGCTTTGAAAATTGAGTTGTGAGAACACTTTTACCCAGAACTGATATTTTCTTTTTAATTAATGGATTTGTTTATATTTTATTAGTGTTCTTTAAAATCCTGTTGAATAGAGTGCAAAAAGACAAAGAGGAAAAGTTTTATCTGAGGGTTATTTATGTTTAGCTCCTTCTGAATCAGTTCTGAGGAAGTAATTTTCAATTACACAAAGAAACTTGTTTTACTACCTTTTAAGTTTTAAATGCAATAAATAACAAAGTGTACCTACATTCATTTATTTTTTGAAAAAAACAACACTCTGAAGAACTTGTCTTCTTAGAAACCATGGAACTGATCCACAGCAGAGTATCAACCCTGCCCTTTAGATGATCAGAATTACAGAAGGATCACCTCCCAGTACATGTCTGCCATTAGGGTCACCAGTTGTTGACACATGTGGTTGATCAGATGATCGATGTGAAGAAACGACAGGACAATTGAAAAATGTGCTTAATTAACCAGCGAGTGGTTGCTTAGGGTGATTAGCTGAAGCTTTATTTTCTTGGCTTGGCTAAGATGACCACATTTTATTAGGGAAAATATAGAAAAGTTAAAGTGCATTGAATCATTAACCCATATTAGAACACACGAGTCTTAGGAAAGAATCAAAGACAAGACCATAATTCGATAAGTGCTCCTTAGGAGAGGGGATTATGTGTCATCCTCATGAAAAAGTAATTTATCCTTATGCCTATAAATACATAACATTTTAGGTATTGCCACATGAGTTTGAGAATCAATTATTAATACTTTGTTGATTCTAAGGAATATGTGCTTAGTATTAATTAATTAGCATCATAGGTAGTGGGCACTTTGTTAAATTTACCAAATTCTCACCATCTCCTTTCTCTACTTTCCAACTTGTGTGTTTTCAGTGAAGCTCACCCACACTTAGTACAGAGATCTCCTCTTAACAATATTCACACGTTCACAGGGAAAAGTGAACTAATGGAAGATGATCAACTCAAGGCACTAGATTTTCAGCATTAGAATTGTTTGATTTTGATGTGAAAAAAATGTCTAGAATGTCTAAACATCATAATAACGGGTTGTCTACTCTTCACACTCATAAGACTGGGTGTTTTATTTACATTTTAAAAGCCTAAAAGGTATAATGCATAAAGAAAAATATTAAAGGTATAATTGAAAAATAAATATAACTGCAGCTAAAAACGGTCATGCTTAATTGTCTTTAAAGCATTTTGATTAGTGGTTTATATGTGTACTAGAAGATAAACAAAAACACTTAATTTTCTATTAATATTGATTTGGTAGATATTTTAAGTACTCGAGTATTTTTTCTTTGACTATTAAATTAGTTAATAGTACTAACATTAATGATAAAGCCCACATATTTTTCATCAAAAATGAAAATTTAAATTAATTTGATACAGCATTTGAAAATACTTTGCCTTATTAAGCATTTGTGAACAGTCGAGTTTCTTTTATTCACTTTCCACAGATTCTTTATTTCAAAGAAGTCAAAGTTTTTTACATGTAACTGAAATAATTCAAAATTACTTTCAAAATAACTGAATAGCACATGTGGGAGAAGAATAAATAGTTTGGGGATGACAACTGGGATGAACCTTTTCTCAGAACTCAAGCTAAATTAGATCTTTCTCAGGTCTTAAAACATTTAACTAGCTTTTCCCCCTCCACCCTGCCTTCTCTTCCCCAACATGGCCCTCCATTCCCTGAAAGCAATTGTATTGAAATGGACATAGGTTCTATTATTTTCTAAAGGTGCACATGAGAGTGTTGGGGGGAGAAGTGTGGCTTGGTGGGCAGTTTGGTGGATAAACAGACAAAGTAACCAGGCATCTAATTCTAATCCTTTCGTCTTCACATAATACTAGATTGTGATAATGAATTTGAATTACTTGAATCCCATGATCTCTCTTTAAAATAAAGAAAGAAGACCTCTGGCAAAGGGAACATGAATAGTAAGTGATGGTTCAAATGTAACTAACTACCAGATCTTAATGGTCTGCTTTGATATTATATATAACTCTTTCTTTTAGATTTTGTGGTTGTCATCCATTTTGCTTAGTTGTTTTATTGGTATAATTAAATTATTTGTCATTCTAAAACTACAAAGTTCTAAGAGGAAAACATTTCCAGCTAAACCACTTGCCTTCACAGTTCAGAGAAGGTATTCATTTACAAGCAAATGGATTAAACGTCTATCATGTGGAAAAGAGAACCCAGCAAATGTACAAAGAGGTCAGTTGGACTTTATATCTTCTCAGAGGTGATGCAGCTCATTTTTCTCTCATGGAATCTGGCAATCTTCCTTATCAAAATAAAATGTTTTGCACTTTATCGCAGTAGAATTGCAAGTTCAAAAATATTAGAATTAGGCCATAGTCGTAAAAATGAAATGGATTTTAAGCACAGATTACTAAATATTATTTCTTTTTTAAAAAGCTCATAACTAGATATTTGAGGCTGTCATTTTTTTTACAACTGGTAATTTTAACTTTTCTCTTGGACTGCATACCTTGATTTGTGGATATAATAATCTACAAGTCCTAATTTCCACCTATAACATACACTACATGAAAAAATATTAACATGACTAAAGAGAAAAAATTTAACTTACCACACTATTTACTGTAATAATTCCTTCAAGTTACAGATAATTAGCTTTAATCCTAAACAAGGTTCTAGTTTGAATTGTTTTATACAAAAGCACAGACATTTAAAGTTATTTATGTCTTATTTATGCCTTGGGTTGCAGTCTAAGAATCTTGGAAAAGAGTTCCAATATTTCTTAAATTATCTTCAGAACACATCTCTATTATTAATTTTAGCCAAAAATTTCAATATCTGACTTGAAAGTGTTTTTTCTTTGCCATTTCTTCAAAAATTCCAAATACCTAATCATTTTCATTTGAAATCATGATTGTGAGTTTACAAGCATATAAATTTTCCTTTTCTCTGTGGGAAGAGGCTGGGAAGAGGCTGTAATGTTCCATAATAGTAAGATTTCAAATAAAAATTATGACAGTATTGTTTTAATAAATCTATAAATGTGTTCTCAATTTAAAATGTTCTCTTTTTTGTGTTTACATTGACTATTTCACATGGACATTGATCACACTGAGAGGTTTTTTTTTGTTTGTTTGTTTGTTTTTTTTTTTTAGTACACAGGATTGTATATAAGTAATAGCTGGGGAATAATTTTCACATACAAGGAATAAAGAAAGAGTGAATAAAAATGGAAAAATGGTGCCTTTTTAAAGGACATTTATAAAGTACAAATTCAGAGACCATTTGAAGTAAAATTACCTTTGCACAATAGAAAATAAACCCAGAACTAGTCATTTGCTTAGCATACAGTGGGTACTCAATAGATGTTCACCAGTGTATGAGAAAATAAATGAGTGTGTTCATAACTATTAAGTGCCAAATGTTTGGTATGAAGCAGGGTCTCCCAATCTTTTTGTAAATTCTTGGGTTTCTCTTACAATTTTACAATACTCTGTTTTCACCACCTAGGACACTCTGACTTACCACCCTTAGCCACATCTTTGCCCACTCATATCATGCTATATTGAAATTAACTTTTTACATGATAGTCTCCTCCTATTGTGCTGTATTTTCTGAAAACAGGGCAAAAGTCTTATCCTTTCTTTCAGTCTTATCCTTGGTTTATATCTAAATGCTCTCTCTCCTCATCTCTCCTTTGCTAACTTCTAATCCATTCTCATTGTGGCCATCTGAGGGATCCATTTCAAACCCCAAACCTCATTGTATTCACACTTTATTAAAATGATTAAATGACTTCCCATTTAGATATAGGTTAACATCTAAAATCGTCCATCATCTGGCCCTCGTCTCTTCTGAAGTCGGTGTGTACTTCTCTCCTTTTCATGCGCTGTGCTCTTTTTCTTTAGGTTCCTTCAAAAGCTCAAGTTCTTTTCTATCTCAATCCCTCTTCCCTCTGGAATACATCAGCCTCCTCCTATCTCTGCCTGGCTAGTTATAGTTCATCCTTAAGATCTCACTTCAAATGGCAATTTTTTATGGTAGTCTGTCCTTTTTAAGTAAGTTGTTCTGCAATGTACTATGCTTTTTCTTCATATGAATGGTTGAAATTAGTAATTAGATATGAATTTGTGTAAACCTGCTGGGATCAGGATCCATGTCTGTTTTATTCATAATAAAATTAGCCTTATACATGGTAACTGGCACATAGTATACTCTTATTAAATATTTGTTCAATAGATGAATGAATTTTAGTTTTGTTCCCAATTCTGAAAGGGAGGGAGAAAAAAAGATCAGAAAGAAAAAATATATGGTTTGTGGGGGACATAGTTGATGAAAAGACTTTAAAATACATGATAAGAATTTGACTTTGAATGGTAATACGTTTGCAAGTGTCAAATACACTGAAAAAGTGAAAAAAGGAAATTTAAGTTTGTTGATGCCTGATTAAATCACTTCAGATCAACTAAATAAAAACTTCTTAAGATGGGGCCCACAGAAATGTTTTAGGAGGCTGACCGAGGAATCACAGAGGTACATTCTTACCTCAGCAGATCTTCAAGGGACCAACATAATGGTTACTGAGTGTAACCAAAATTTTAACTCTAAATAATAACATATATGTACAATAAATTCTCAGGAGTTTACTAGTTTTCACCTCATTTAAAAACAAGCAACCTTGAGGCTTTTGCTGATATAGAGAAAGCACAAAAAGAATTGCTGGGATCTGCTTCCTCTACTCTTCTATTGTAAATTGGACACAACTAAACTCTATCAAATTTTTGTCATCCTTTTCAAACTATTCCAACTAAACAATGATAAGAAACGTATCAGAATATTTTGTTCCTTGTCATGAACAAAGTAAAAACTATCCTTCCAGTTCAATCAAAACAATTATTCACTCTTCTCTGTACCGACTGTCTGTGTCTCAAATTCCTTTTAAAACTCCGTTCGTTATCTCTTTAACTAGTGGGAAGGGAAGAAAAGAAATTAATGAAGCTAAACCTCAAGTCTATAAACATGGATATTTTTTAGCAGATGGCATAGGTATAAAGTTAAATTTGTTAAAAGATAAAATACCAGAACACTTTAATAAATGAGCCTTCCTATGTTAATTTCTCTTATCACACTATTGTGCTTTTCATTTGTTTTACTCTTTTTCATAACGCTAAATTAAAACTTTAATCCTAAATTGTGGACCTGTGTGGAAAAGCTACAAAAAGTCTGAATTCAGAATTAAATTAAACCCATGACTGTGGATTAGTTTGATTTATGGATTCAGAATCACTGACAGTTTTCAATATTTATAGCAAGAGAAATATTTTATAGTATCTTGTAAAGGACTTTTTATATTAAAAAGGATGAAATAAAGTATAACATATCTTGTGTGAATTCAACTTACCTTTTTTGCTATTTCTTGTTAAATCGCACAATTCTCAATTAACTGTACTTTATAAACTCTTTTAAATAAAAAAATAATCTAAAAAATACACCAGTGCCATGTTGCCATAGTAGTATTGCATAGATTAAGAATTCTCTATAAAGCCTACATTATGTGATTCAAATATTGTACAATTAAACACCGGAAAGACCAATTGTTTGAGTTAGAAATCTAGTTCTTCATAATTTTTTTTGTATTCTTTTGGGTTTCCTTTGCTGTTGTTGTTGTTGTTGTTGTTGTTGTTGTTGTTTTTGCAGGACTCTCTTAAAATGTGGAGAATTTACTGATACTACTGGGCTCCATAATGGATGTGCAGCTTTAGGGGACTGAATTTTCTTTTGAATGAGGAGTGGCCAACTGAATAGAATGTCAGCCTTTTGTTTGCGTCCACTCAATTTGAGATTATTAACTCAGTGAGAAAAGTTGCCAGCTTTAGAAAGAATTTATCTGACAGTGTTAAACTCTCAATGCAAACTATTTCACAGTTACCGTATTAAGTAAAATAAAGGTAAGAATTATTTGAGTAAGACCTGCATCATTTCAATATGCTACATATTCTGTTTATTCTATTAATCAATTCTGTGGAGATACCAACAAAAGTTGGAGCACAGGGCAGAATTAATCCCCAAACAGGATTAGTTAAGAGAGGAAATTATTTAACAATTGTACTTCAAAATATAAAATCATAACCAATTATGAAATATTAACCATGTAAATGAAGCTGTGGAAAAAATGTGTTACAGTGTAATAATTTTTCTATTTTAACCATGGATTTTAATTTTTTGAAAAGATATTTCTGCTTTTTAAAGAAATAATTTCTAAATTTATCATTATTTGTTTGAATATATTACAGTACTCTTACTCAAAACATACGTTTTAAAAATGTACTATATGCAAAATGCTACTTTTATTAGATATTAGTTAGAATTAAAATATGTAATTCAGTCAAGATTGTTATTTTCTCAGAGTTTAACACAAAAAAAAGTAAAATTAAAAATGTCTTTATAGTCCAGTATTTACAGGATGCTGTGGCAGTGGGGGTACGAAGGGCAGGCAGAATTTATACTAGAGAAAAGGGCAATGTTACAAATAAAAAAAAAAAAGCCTACACGAGGAAATAAATATAATGTTAGATAATTATCAAGGATGACAAAGTTATGAAGAAAAATTAAAGTCTGAAAAAGACTATAAAATCAGTAATTTAAATTATCAAGAAACATAATACAAAACATGAAATTTTATCCTAAAATCTGAATTTCAAAATATAACTTATTGGTTAAAAAAGAGAACTAAATACAGTTGAAGAAACAATTAATGAATTTGAAGACAGGTCTGGGAGAGTTATGGAAAATGCAGCAAACAGATACAAAAAGTATAGCAGAACATTTAAGATACAAAAATGTTTAAAAAAATTCAAACATTTGTTTGACAGAAGTTTTTCATAAATAAAAATAAAGAGAAATGGAAAAAATATTAGAATATACAATAGCTTATTTTTTAACTTTTAATAAAGTCCTTCAATAATGAGAGCATTTGATAATACATTTTTAAAATTTGAAATTAAATACATTTTTACTTTAAAAAAACTATAAAATGTTAAGAACATAATGAGATTCAACTTGCAGCTACTTGCTAGATACAATAGTTTAAAAACTTCAAAAATGAGGGAAAATTTCAGTCTTCATTTTGAAAAAAAGCACTAATTTCTAAGACAAGGAAACAAAACTGAATCCCCTCCTAGGGAAGGTGATGTTAACAAGAAGAGAAAATGATCATAATAACCAGAGAAAAAAAGACACACAGTAGTAAAACAATAGACAGAAGATATCACATCAGCCGTAAGATACACTGACAGTGGAATATTATTTTTCAAAATATAAAGTGAAAATAAATGTAAATTAGTATTCTATACCTATCTAAATTATTATCTAGATCAAAAAATTAGAAAATAAAAACATTACCATTTACAGACTTGCACTGAATGATATATTTCAATAAGAACAAATCTAATATAATTAAGATGCAGAAGCAGTGATCTGAAAAAGAATAGAAACTGTTTTATCACATTTGTATTATCATCTATACAGGACAATATCAATTTTTATTGAATACCAATACATATGTAAATTAAAAATATGTTGGGATATCAAAGTTGAATAATTCTTACATTTTCTGCAGAAGAACATACATAGTTAACTTTTGGATATAAGTGTATTCACTGATAGAATGGAACTAAAATATAATGTCAAAATTAGTAGAAGAAAAGCAAAAAGAGAACTAAAGATAACTCAGTAAATTCAATATAAAATATGAAAAGAAAAAAGAAAAAATATATAGATACATACAATCAAAATCAGGGCAAATAGAAGAAACGTAAATTGTAGAAAAATGTCCATATATATTTAAAATTACAGTAAATGTAAATTGTTTTCAAAACTACTGTTTATAAATTTGCAAACGTTCATATAAACTTTTCAGGAGAAGGCTTTAAAATATAACAACATAAAAATGTTTTAGACAATGGGTAAAATATTATGCCAGAAAACCCACAGAAAGTTAGTAAAAAATTATTAATATGAGATCAAATATAAATTAAGAGAAAATAGTTACTGTGAATATAGAGATATTACTATTTTATAGAAATTATTTTATAGAAAATTATTTTACAGAAAAAATAGAATTTTTTCAAGAAAATACCACAATAGTAAACCTGAAAACATATAATAAGATAATTTTTAAGTATCTAAAGCAGTAGCTGAAAGAATTACAGAGTAGTATTTCAAAAAACAAAATTCCATGCAAACTTTTAAACACCCATAACAGAAACTGATAGACTACTTGAACCAAATTGTTAATAACAATAGTAATAATGATGAAATTAAGAATTTGAATCTAAAAATTAATAAGGTCTATTTAGCAAATATTTGTAGACTTTTGCAACTAAAAATTAGAGTAATATATTTACTTCAAGTATACATAAAGCATTTACAAAAATAATTGATCTAGGATAGAAAGAATCTATCATAGAGACAACATTGTATTTTCTGATCATAAAGCAATAAAAATAGAAATCATTAAAAAATCCAGCCCCCCTCAAAAAAAATGGAGGAAAGAAAGAAGGAAGAAAAAAACTTCATAATTAAAAAATGTATTAAAAAGATATATCGATAATATTTATAATGTAAACTATAAACTATAATTGAATAACAAGGAAAATATTGCCTATCAGGATATGTAGGATGCAAATAAATCTGTAATTATATGTAAAATTTTAGCATTAAGTGCACATATCAGAAAACAAGAAAGACCAAAATCAAGGAACTCAGCATTCAAATTAGGAAGCTAGACAGTAAATAGAATAAATCTAAAAATAAGTGGAAAAGTTAATATTGATAAAAATAGAAATTAATATGAGGAAAAAAGAAAAGCAACACAGAAGACCAATAAAACGAAAACTGATGTTTTGAAAGGACTTATACAATATACAGGTTTTCCCCTGCTTGTGAAAATAGGGTGTTCCTATGAAACTTTTTTTATTTGAAATAGTGTAAAGTGAACAAGTAATTACCTTAGTACACACCTTGCTAACCGATGCACAAAATAAACCTAGATAAAGCACAGATGCTCACAGATACAGTTGGAAGTTACTGCAGCTCGAGGCTGAAATGCTGCACATAGTCCCCAGGGAAGGAGCTTGGTGGGGCCACTCTCACTGCTGGAGGTGCCTGCTTCCTCTATAAAGGCTCACTGTAAATAAAAGAAAATCCTGAACACTGTTTTAGCTTTTTGCCATTTTTTTGTAAAAGCAAAAAATTTCTTTGCATTTATTTCAGTTAGCAAAAACAGTAATGTAGTTCTTTCATAAAAGCAAAGTGGCGTAAAACAAAGTTTCAAAAAGAGGAGGACACCTGTAGTAATCTCTTTCATATTTAATCTAGAAAAAGTGAAGAATGTGGCCAAATTACCAACCTTAGAATTGTAAAGAAGATAGAACTTCTATATTTTGTAAGACCTTAAAAAGAGAGAGAAAAACTCTATACTTGTTTTAGTCAATGTAAACATTCTTGTCGTTAGCTAATGAAGCTCAAAACTTTCCAGGTTCATCTCTTCCTATAGTATTTCTGGGGCCTCGATTCTGTCTCATGTTTAATAACCCCATCTATTGGTTCTTTTTGCTTTTTTACCATAAGCAAAATTAATTTCAGGTTGATTAATGAACTAGATGAATAAAGATAACTTCAAAACTTTTAAGAAAAATTAAAGAACATTTTTTTGTGAATTTTATACCCTGCAGAAGGGATTTAAAACTACTGGCAATATATAATTAAATTGAAAACGAACATAGCATACAACTCAGCAATTCTCCTTTAAAGTAACTACCATAATAAAACTCTCAAAAAGTTACACGAATTGTTATCACAACATTGCATATAATTTCCAAACTGGAAAAAATTCCAAAACACAAGTGCAAATATATATCATTATCTATTTTAAAAAGAAATACTGAAAAACACTCAAAATGGGTGGACTTTGTTTAAATGCAACATGTATAAGTCCAAGAGACATGATATTGAGAGAAAAAAGTTGCAGAGTGAAGAATTCTTTATGATATTATGTAAACTTTAAAATCAAATAATATGCATTCATATTGTATGGACTAATACATATACACTAAAGTATAAAACATGCACTGTATTAATGCATGCCATCTTTGGAAAAAGTACCTCCCAGAAAGTCAGGGAATAGAGAAGACACTCAAAACAGTTGTGTCTGCAATGATTATGCATTAATTTAAATAGGAAAAAATATATACATCTACATTGCTTGGGTAATAAGTACATAATCATTAAATTGTTTTTTTGTATTCTCAATATATTTAAAATATCTGATGAAATAAAATTGAATTAGGCACGGCCTGGATTTCAAGTGATGTACATAAAAGTGAAACTAACTAAAGCTAGCCAAAAAACCTATGACTCCTAACTTAAAAATTTATAGGCAGTAGGCATTCAGCATAGGTGGTTCCAAGTGCTCAAATAATATCATGAGTAGTCTCTTTCACTCACATTCTGTCCTTGTGTCTTAATTATATGTGCTTCTTTTTTTTTTTTTTTCCTTTTTTTATCTCTGCTCTCCTCATCTTATTTCATTCTTCTTAGCTCTCTCCATGTAATGGAAGAACAGTCCCAGGCAGCTTCCCTTTTATAAGACCCGTGCCTCTCACAATTTCACAGAAATAAGACTAACCCCTCAAAAATGCATTGAGTGGTGTTGCATTGGACAAAGATTGGACAAAGTCTCCCATGGACCATGGTGAAATGTGGAGTGAATTAGTGAATAACCAATACAGCCATGAGCCGTCTTTCAGAATAGGTCAACAACTAATGACAACAGATGCTTGCCATAAGCAACCAATAGGTCAACAACTAATGACAACAGATGCTTGCTATAAGCAACCAACTATTTTTAATGTTATATTTTGGAGGAAGGTCCTTTCATTGGTAGAAGTAGTATGTGAGGTAGATTAACAATCAGATAAACAATCTAATCAAAAGTGAAAGGGAACATCCCAGAAGGAAGTAGGCAGGGCAGACAAGATAACCAATAACACCGAAACACACAAAACAGTAAGGTGACAGAAATCCAATGTTAATATAAAACCTCAATATACTTCTCTCGGCTTTGACAGATTGACAATGAAAAATAAGGACAGAGAATATTCAAATAAAATGATAAACACAAACACGAATACAATTGTATCCTGTGAGGGACACAGCTTCTTCTCATACTTTCATGAAAAATTCATCATGGAATGGATAAAAATATACCTGAAACTTATTGCTGACTAAAAACCGTAGGCTACCACTTCCGATCACAATTTATTAAAACTAGTTTGTAATTAAAGGAAATTACCAAATGTTCAAATGGAAATGGATAACCTTTCTGCTACATATAATAACTCAGAAGGAATTCTGGTGAAGCATTACAAGATACAGTGAGTACATACTGTATGATTCCAATAGGCTTTTATAATGTTAAAAATGTATACATTGTGTTTCCCTAAACAAATATATGTTTTCCAATGGAAGAAACCAAATGTCCCCTGTTTAAATATATCTGTCTCAACTTTGACTTCTGGGAAGATGGAGTAGAAATACTTTTAAATACAGCTAAAAACCCTGGACATTATATGTAAAACCAACATAAGAAAACTCTGAAAGGCAAAAAGAATAAGGCAGACTGTCTAGTGACCTCTATATCAAAGAAGAGACTGAGGATTAAGGTCCCTGGATTTTCTTGTTACATAAATCCCAGACATGGAACTGAAGACGCCAAAAACCCTGAAATGCCAACAAGCACAAACAAAAATGTCCTAACAAAAGCCCCTCTGTCTCTAATCAAAGAAGCAAGAAAGGAGAAGATTTGAAGACAAAAAAAAAAAAAAGTCTTAAAAAATAACCACTCTATACCAGACTAAAAAAAAAAAGAAAGAAATCTGCAGCCCCACACCCATGCATACCAGGGAAGGCCAATGGAGATGGAGATTCTGGATGCTTTCCTCTAGATACACTAATCCCCCACTAGGCTAAAAAAAAAAAAAAAGAAAGAAATCTGCAGCCCCACACCCATGCATACCAGGGAAGGTCAATGGAGATGGAGATTCTGGATGCCTTCCTCTAGATACACTAATCCCCCACTAGGCAAGGCCAGGTAGGAAAATAGGACACTCATCTGCACCAGCCAGTAATGAGGTCTTCCTCTCTCCCTATGGTGAGAGCAGAGACCACAGAGGAAGTCTGAACTTCCATTCCCATTTAGCAGTAAGAAGACACCTTTTCCCTCCTCAGTGGGGTGGTATTAGAAGACAATCATCAGAGTCAGGGCTTTTTCCATCACCCAGAAGAAACAAAGCATACAATGGGGAATCCAGAAACTCATCCCCATCCAGCAGTAATAAAGTACCTCCCTACCTTAGAAATTAACAGATGCCAAAAGGAGGAACCTGCGCTTCCACTTCCACCTGGAAGAAATAAGGCAGTGCCCCTCTTCTTCTATTATACTGGTGTCAGTAAAACTAGCCAAACAGGAGGTTTAAATAAGATTCAATGTCTTATAACATAATAGAAAAATTTCCAAGTTTTAATTGTAAAATTGTCATAATCAGAACCTAAAAATCTTAAATTGAATGGAACAAGATAATCAATAAATGTCAAAATTGAGATGATAATATTACTTATCATTAAAAATATTTTAAATCAGCTATGATAAAGATACTAAAACAAGCAATTACAAACATGATTATAAAAATGAAAAAAAATAGAAAGCCTCAGCAAATAGAAATTCTAAAAAAAATGAAGGAGGAGGAGATGATGAAGAAGGAGGAGGAGAAGGAGAAGAAGAAAAACAGCAGCAGTATGAAGTGAGAGGAAGAGGGCAAGAAAAAAATAAATCTTTAAAAAATCAAATAGAGGGCCGGGAAAAAAAAATGGCATAGATGATAGAGGTTCTGTTCATCCTTCTGGCAACCAAATCGAAATTGTGATGGAAACAAGGAGCAGCAGCAAGGAAAAATCACCTGGGATCTTGATGAACAAGCTATGTAAATAGGGAGAAATCCACCAAGAAATCACTCTGCAATGGCAAAAGGTAGGACAGGGCAAGGATGCGGGGTTGAGTGAGACAGAGGTTGTGG
>NW_011888941.1:2280983-2308231 GCF_000151845.1 Pteropus vampyrus
TACTGGTGTCAGTAAAACTAGCCAAACAGGAGGTTTAAATAAGATTCAATGTCTTATAACATAATAGAAAAATTTCCAAGTTTTAATTGTAAAATTGTCATAATCAGAACCTAAAAATCTTAAATTGAATGGAACAAGATAATCAATAAATGTCAATATTGAGATGATAATATTAGTTATCATTAAAAATATTTTAAATCAGCTATGATAAAGATACTAAAACAAGCAATTACAAACATGATTATAAAAATGAAAAAAAAATAGAAAGCCTCAGCAAATAGAAATTCTAAAAAAAATGAAGGAGGAGGAGATGATGAAGAAGGAGGAGGAGAAGGAGAAGAAGAAAAACAGCAGCAGTATGAAGTGAGAGGAAGAGGGCAAGAAAAAAATAAATCTTTAAAAAATCAAATAGAGGGCCGGGAAAAAAAAATGGCATAGATGATAGAGGTTCTGTTCATCCTTCTGGCAACCAAATCGAAATTGTGATGGAAACAAGGAGCAGCAGCAAGGAAAAATCACCTGGGATCTTGATGAACAAGCTATGTAAATAGGGAGAAATCCACCAAGAAATCACTCTGCAATGGCAAAAGGTAGGACAGGGCAAGGATGCGGGGTTGAGTGAGACAGAGGTTGTGGCAGCAGCAGAAGCCTCTTAAAGTGATCGCATCCACAAGCAAATTTTCATGGTGATGGACTTGCTCTTTCTGAGTGCCAGTGCCAATTCTGCTGCTCGCAGTGGGTAGCAGGGACTTACAGGGAGGCATTGTCGGAGTGAGGGCCTGGATGAGACTTGCTCTGTACAGAAGTGCCCACGATATCCACTGTTCCCTGTTTAGCCCTCCTCCATCCCAGGGTGTGGACACAACGCAGTCATAGCCCTGAAGTCATCAAACTGGATAACAGAGGTCGCTCTGCTCAGAGGATTCCCTGAAACCCTACCTCCCCCAACTCGCAGCCCTACCCAAGCCACATCCAGGCATATCCTCAGCAAGTCAGGTGCCCCTTGCTGAGCAGCGCCTAGACTCACACTGGAGGCAGCTGGCCTCGGTTTCCAGTGTGGCCTTTTGAGGCAACTATAAGCACAGCATATGTGGATTGCTTGCTGAATCTTAACAGGTGGCCCCGGAGGGGTAGAGGCTTGGGCTAAGTTTGGCCTGCAGCTGAACCCCTCTAAGGATTGGGACACTGGACACTTACTTCACAAATCCACACTAATAAGACCGGGAGACTTAGGAGCTTTGCTTCATACATAGAAACAGACACGGAAAGGCAGCCAAAATGGGAAGACAAAGAAGCAGAAACCATGTGAGAGAACAGAATTTCAGAAATTCAGATATATGGAGTCAAGTGATCTAACAGATGCAGAGTTCAAAACACTGGTTATAAAGATGCTCAATGAACTTTTGGGAAGTGTACATAAATTCAGCAAAGAGATAAGAAACATAAAAATGGAAATGGAAGTTATAGAAGAGAACCAGCCTGAAATGAAGAACACATTATCTGAGATAAGAAGTATATTAAATGGAATAATCAAATGAATAAACAAAGTGAATAAAGAAAAGGATCAAATGCCCTATCTAGAGGACAGGAAAGCCAAGGACACGAAATCAGAATGGCAAGAAAAAAGATGCCAAAACTATAAAAATAATTTAAGGAGGATATGGGACTATTAAGTATCACAATATCCGTCTGATCGTTGTAACTGAAGAAAATCAAGATGTTGAACAGCTGTTTGAAGAAATAATGATGGAAAACTTTCCTAACCTGGTGAAGGAAATGGACATAAAACCACAGGAAGCTCAGAGATTTCCAAAATTCAGGGATCCAAAGAGGCCCACACCAAGACACATCATAATTAAAATGCCAAAGGTTAAATACAAAGAAAGAATATTAAAAGCAGCAAGAGAAAAACAGATAATTACTCATAAGAGAATATCCATAAGACTGGCAGCTGATTTCTCAAAAGAAACTATGCAGGACAGAAGGGTTTGGCAAAAAAATATTCAACAGGATGAAGACCCAGGATCTACAACCAAGAATAATTTATCCAGCAAAGCTATCATTTAGAGTTGAAAGACAGATAAAGAGCTTCCCAGACAAAAATAAGCTAAAGGAATTTATCACCACCATGCTAGTATTACAGGAAATGTTGGAAGGACTTTCTTAAGAAGAAAAATCATGTATCAAAAACAGGAATAAAGAATGGTAATAACTACATTCCTATCAATAAGTACCTTAAATGGAAAAGAATTAAGTGTTCCAACCAAAAGATGGAGTGGTTGAAAGGATAAGAAAACAAGACCCCTACTTATGAAAAAAATAGGGAATGGAAAAAGACATTGTTTTGATGGACCTAGACGTTATTTAAGTCAGACAAAGAAAGATAAACATTATATGATTTCACTTATATGCGGAATCTAAGAAATAAAAAGAAAAAACAGACACAAATATAGTGGACAATTTGGTGACAGACAGAGTGGAGGGGTATTTGGAGGCTGGAAGAATGGGGTGAAGGGTTAAAGAAATACAAATTAGTAGCTGATGGATGCTCACAGGGATGGGGAGCATGGTATAGGGAACGCAGTTAGCATTAATATGTTGGCTAGGTAGAGGTTCAGGGGAGAAAAGGAGCAATTGGTGGGGGGGGATCATTTTATGAACTATATAGATGTCTAACCAATGTATTGTATACTTGAAACTAATTCAAATAAATAATTTTTTAATAAGAATAATCTTGAAAAAATAAAATAGAAATTGTAGAACAGAAAAATACAATAACCTAAAAAAATAAATAAATAAGCTCAGCTGATGGGCTCAACAACAGAGTGAAGGGACACAGGAAATAATTGTTGAACCAAACTATAAAACGGTAGAAGTTACCCAACCCAAACATTAGAGAAAACAGACCAGAAAAAAATAATAGACTAGAAAAGAATATAGACATGTGGGACTATAACTAAAGGTATAATATAGGTATCTTCCAAGTTTCAGAAAGAGAAGAAGAGGTGTGATTGAAAAGTACTTGAGTGAATAATGACAGTAATGTTCTCAAATTCACCAAAATAAGTAAATGTGCAGATTAGAGAAGCTGATCAAATCTAAAGTGAGACACATACTAAGACATGTAATTAAAGTTCTAAAAACTAATAACAAAGAAGAAATATTGAAAGCAGCCAGAGAAAAACTACACTTTATCTACAAGGGGGAGAAAAAACATTTTTTACAATTGCAGAAGATTGCTCATTAAAAACCATGGAGCCAGGAGGAAGTGGCATACTATTTCTAAGTTGCCAAAAGTGAAGAAGTGTTAACTTAAATGCTATACCCAGAAAAATTATCCTTCAGAAATGAAGAAAAAATTAAAACAATCTCAAATAAAGAAAAACTAAGAGGATATGGTGACAGAGACATGTCCTAAAAGAATGGCTAGATGATGTCCTTTGAACAGAAAATAAATGATTTTATTTAAAGAAATCTCTGAATATTAGAAAGATGAAAGAAAATAGTGAGTATGGGGCAATAACTTAGACTTTCCTTCTCTTGAGTTTTCTAAATTATATTTATGATTAAAGTAGAAATCATAACATTGATATGGTTCTAAATGTATGTAGGCAACATATTTAAATAATTAAAATATTAAGGCAGAGGGTAAAGGAAGATAAAGTGAGGTAATGTTCTCATGCTTCAGATGAGCTGGTAAAATCATGATGCTCATAGATTATGGGGAGATAATGTGTACATAAGATAGAGAAATCATTAATAAGAGCTATATAAAGATCTAATATAAAAAAAATAATAGCTAAATCAAAATGAAATTCTAAAAATTGTTCAAGTACCCAGCTAGAGGTAAGGAAAAGAAAATAGTTAAACAGATACCAGAGAGAACAACCAGAAAACAAAAATAAAATGACAAACTTTAGCCTTAAAATGTAAATAATTACATTAAATATAATGATCTCAATACACTAAGAAGCAGATATTTAAAAAGTAGATAAAATATATTACCCAGCAATATACTATATATAAAAAACTATTTTAAATATAATGGTATAATCATATTGAACTAAAAAGGATGGAAAAGAATATATTCTTTAAATATTAATCAAAGAAAAGAAGGGTGACATATTAAGATCAGATAAAGTTGACTTTAGAGCAAAACAAATTACAGAGAAAGAGGCATTCTATAATAATAAGAGAGGAAACCCACATAGCATTCTAGATATGTGTGCAGCTTCATAATATGTGGAGCAAAACTAATAGAATTGATAGAAAAATACAAAAATTTGCAATTAAATTGAATATTTTTAATGTCTTCTCTTATTTATAGAATAACCAGGGAGAGACAAGAAGAATATAGAAAAACTCGACAACACCATCAATTAACAGGATCTAATCAAGATTTGTAAAACTTCTACCTAATCGTACCAAAATACATATTCTTTTCATGTGTGCAAAGAGTACATACAAATACAGACAATAATCTGAGCCAAAAAAAAAAAAAAGAAACCCTTAAAAATGTAGAAGAATTGAAATTATACAGAGTATATCCTCTGACCACAATGAAACCAAACTACAATTTGATAAAGAATATTTCCAAGTATTTGGAAAATAAACACACTTTTAAATATTCCATGGGTCAGACAGAAATTCTTCTCAATGGAAATTTAAAAATACATAGAAGTGAATAAAAATTAAAATAAAACATTGAAGTTTGCGGTATGCAACTAAAGCAGTCCTGAGAGGAGTGTTTATAGCACTAAATGTACACTTCGAAAAAGAAAAAGCATCTTAAATTGATAAGTTATGCTTTCTTTTTAAGAACAATAAAAAGAAGAACAAAGAAAATCCAAAGTAAATAGAAAGAAGAAAATTATGAAAATTAATGTAGAAATCAATGAAATAGAAAACAGAAAAACAATAGGGAAAATTAATAAAACAAAGAGCTGGTTGTTTGGATGACCAATCAAATTGGCAAACTTCTAGCAAGACTGACAGAAAACAAACTAACTAACGGAAAAGACACAAATTACCAATATAATGTAATTTGAACGTAAAGTAACACTACATGCCCTCAATAATGAAAAGGATAATAAGAGAATACTATAAACAAATACATGCACATAAGTTTGACATCTTATATAAAGTAGACCCTCCCTAAAAATAAAATGCATATTACCACCACTTACCCAAGATGAAACAGATAATTGAGTGGCCATAAAACTAGTAACAAAATTGAATTTGTAATTAAAAAACTTATGCCTAAAATATCTATATTCCGATAATTTTACTGGAAAATTATACTAAATGTTTTTTAAAAGTTAATATCAATTATACACAATCTCTCAGAAAATAGAAGAGGATAATACACTTCCAAATTTATTTTATAAAGCTAGGATTACTCTGATATGAATATCACACAAAAACAATACAAAAACAAAAGAAAGGGAGGAAGGAAGGAAGGAAGGAAGGAAGGAAGGAAGGAAGGAAGGAAGGAAGGAAGGAAGAAGGAAAGAAGGAAGGAAAGGAGGAAGGAAAGAGAGAAAAGGAGAAAGAGAGAAAGAGAGAAGGAAAGAAGAAAGAAGGAAAGGAAGAAAGGAAGAAAGAAACAATAGAACAATGAAACAATGAAACAAAGAAACAATGAAAGAAACCTATAGACCTATATATTTGATTACTATAAAAATAAAATCTTTAATAAACAATTAGCAAGTAGAATTCAAATATAAAAAGAATTATATATCATGATTAAGTGGAATTTATTCCAGAAAAACAAGTCTGATTCTATATTTGAAGATTAATCAATATAATCAACTCATTAATGATTAAAAAAAGAAAAAAATTCCATTATTGTATCAATCGATGCAGGAAAAAGCATTTGTTAAAATTTAACAACCATGAATGATAAAAAAAAAAAAAAACCCTCAAAAATGAGAACAGAGAGGAACTTTGTCAATTTGATTAAGAACACGTACCAATAAAACATTCTACTTAAACTGAAATGCTGAGTAATTTCTTACTAAGGTCAGGAATAAGGCAAAGATGTCTACTCTCACTACTCTTATTCAATATACAGCTGGAAGTTTTAGCCAATAAAATAAAGCACAAAAAGGAAATAAAAGTTATACAAATAAGAAAATGAAAGTGTAACACTGTCCCTATTTATAGATGACATGATTACCACCGTGGATTCTAGATAAACATACATAAATGAAATGTATTTCTACATACTAGTGATGAAAGTGTGAACACCAAAATTAATAAAATAATGCCATCTATAATCACTGGGTGGAGGAGACAGAAGATGTTAGAAACTCAGCTAAGGCAGAGACTTGAGTAGCCAAATGTTGGAGTGTCTATTAAAACAACAAACTAATTAAAACAATGAGCCCAAAATGAAAGCAATAGTCAAGCCCTTAACGCTTACTGTGATAATTTTAAGCAAGAGATTAAACCAGATAAAATCCAACTCCTTCCTGTTATATTTTCCTGCCATGGTGCAGGGTCAGTTGTAGCAGCATGATTACAGGAGTAGTCTCAAATTTGGGGAGTCCTGAACGAAAGGTTCCTGCAGCTTTAAGTACCTGGGGACTGCAACTGGATGACTGAGAAGGGCTGGAAGTGGAAAATAACTGAATATTGAGTAGAGAAAAGTGTCTTCAAATTCACCCACGTCTCCTTGATAAGGAGAGTTTGGCAAAGGTGCCAAAGAAAGGCTTCTGCCTAAGGCCCTAGATGAAGAGGCCTGCTAATGAAGGTACCTGGGCTAGGAATATAATGTGTAAGAGCATGGCTGGACAAGTGGCCTGACTTCTTGACCACAACTTTTTTCAGAGACTGCAACTTCCTTCAGAGACAACAATATTCTACCTGTGCACTATCTGGTATAGGAAGGATAGCTTTCCCCTACGAGAACTGCCAAGTAAAGCTTTTGCAATTGCCTATAGTCAGGCTTGAAAAATCAGACCTAGAATTTTGGTCAGAAGCAAGGCTCTTCAAAAAAGAAAATAATACTTAAGTATAAATTGAACTCACATGTGCAGGACTTGCATGCTGAAAACTCCACAATGCTGATAGAAGAAATGGATGATCTAAGTAAATGAAAAGGCATACCATGTTCATGTTCATCTCAACTCAACACAGTAAAGATATAAATTCTCCCCAAACAGATATATAATTTACTATAATTCTTTAGATAAAGACAAGATGATTATAAAATTTATATGGAAAAGCAAAGGACTGGAATATTCAATTTTTTTTGAGATAATCACAATGTGAGAGGAATCAGTCTACCTGTTTATTATATAATTTATTATATTGTTACAGTAATTAGGACATGGTATTGACAGAATTATAGACACACAGGTTAAGGAAAATAAAAATCAGAGCTTCCAAAAATAGACCCACCCAAAGATTCTCAAAAGGCATATTTTTGGCAAAAGTGACAAAGATGCAAAAACAATTCAATGGAGGAATGATAACCTTTCAACGAATTGTGCTAGGGAACTAAATGTCTATGATGAAAAAAGTTAACTCTGATTTTAGTCTCATACCTTATACAAATATTAACTCAGCATGTATCACAGACTAAGATACAAAAGATAAAACTATAAAACTTTTAGACAAAAACATAGGAGAAAATCTTCAGTATAGGACGAGGCAGAATTCTCAGACTTTATACTAAAAAGATATTCCGTAAAAGAAAAAATAGATAAAATAAACTTCATCAAAACTAAAAATATTTTCTCTGTGAAAAACCACAGTAAGAGGAGTAAAACAACAGTGGCAGAGAGCAAGAAAATATTTGCAGGCCAAATATCTAACAAAGGACTAATATCTAGTATATATCAAGAACTCTAAGAAATGACTCCTTGCTTTTCAATAAAACAACAAATAATATATTCAGAAAACGGACAAAGATGTAGATACATTTCACATAATAGTCTGAAGTTTGCATAGTGACAGATGATTACTAGAACTAGTGGGGTGATCATATTGTAAGGTATAAAAATGTTGAATCACTGTATTTTATACCTAAAACTAATATAACTAACGATCTATACTAATTAAGAAAATTTTTAATTAATTAAACTTAAAAAGCATTTATAATAGAAATAATGGTAACTTAATATCCACTTATAACCATTTTTTAAAAATGTAGTTATGTTTACACCTAATTATTTTTCTGCATGTGTATATTATAGGTAGAAGAAATGGTGTGTGTGTGTGTGTGTGTGAGTGTAACTTTAAATCTGATTAACATCAAGATGTTTCATAGTCGTTTTTTGGGTCCTACTTTCACAGAAGAGATTAAAATGTCTTTGCATTTTAGAAACTATGTTTCTTTATAGAGTACATTTTAAAGTATTATTTTGTGATGTCTCTGTTTGTGGATGAGCTATAAATTATTTAAGTCATTTCCTTAAAAAAGCTGTACCTGTGGTCAGTTATAATCAAATCAGTGCGTTTTAGATACCAATGGCAATCTCACATAATAATTCTAATAATGAGCTCTTCTGAAATATTAGGGTTTCAAATTTTTTTACATCATCAAAATAAATATGTAGAATCTCAAAAAAGAAAAGGAAGAATTAACACTAACATGTGTTTGATACTTACGGAAGCACCAAATAGTATAGGCTAAATTTTCCATTTATTCTCCACATCAGTCCTCAATAAAAATGATATGGACAGTATTATTCTCATTTTATAGTGGGGACATTTATATTTAATAAAATTGTATTTTTAGACCAGACAACTAATAAATGCAAAAGGTAGCATTTCAAAATTCATAGTCTTTCATTATATCAGACTGCCTCTCAAATAGTGGAAAAAATAACCAGAAAGTTTAAATTATGTTATGTTTACTTTTTTAAAATCTCATAAATTTTTAGCCATAGTTATATACACAGAAGAAATATTTAGAGAACTAAAACTGGGTCAGTTGTTATTTAATCCAATCAATTGATCTCAGATACTAGAAACATATTGGTATTTTCCCTATTCATTGTCGAACATCTCTTGAAATATTATCTGACAAAGATGTCCCTGTTTTTTTCTTCATTTTTCTCAATAGTGACCTTATTTTGTGGATATTGCTGAAAATAATCCTCCAGTCATTCTTCCGGCCCCTAAAAAGCTTGGTTTCAGCACGTCACTGGTGATTTATGGCTACTCAGTACTTGGCATCACCAAGGGGGTAGAATATATATTTGCCCTCAGGAAATGAAAAGGAAACATAAATAAAAATCGCATGCTTGATTGGCCTGTTTCTGGTGAGGTAGGCCACACTTAATAGAAATCACTTTTTTTCCTCTCTTTTTCTAGCTTGTTCTATCACTAAAGTAAATGAAATTTTTTTGTCTGCATGCATTCCTTCACTCCACTTTTAAAATATAATTAAGTGTTAAATTATGTGATGTAGACTCAAAATGCTAAAGTACTTCAGGTGAAAGGAAGTCCAATCAGGTCTTATGTGGTAAGTGAAGAACAGATCAGAAAGTGTCTCCTGCTCAGAGAGAGAGACCACCCCTGGATGAGGAAGTGGCTGGGCCATCCCCTCATGTATCGGGTATGCAGAGGCCACAGCAGAGGTTGTACTTTGAGAGGAAAAAGAACAAAAGGTTAGTTAAATAAACAAGATTATAGAACATTGTGGGAAGAATCCGAAATGTTTCAGCACAAATGCATATACAATTGAAATTCTATTCTCAGAATATTTTCTGATCACCGGGGAGTTTGAAAAAGTATAGCAGATTAAGACCAATGTCATTGTTGCTAAAGATATAATGATAATGGTTTCTTACCTTTTTGTAATGGTTTAGTTTTTAAGATGTTTCTCTATATTTCTGCATTTGGTGCACTCAGTAACACTCTAAAATAGAAGAAGCCAGCATTACACATCTTTTTACAGATTGTAAAATTCAGGCTCAGAAAAGTTACAGATCTTGTCCACTTGGTTCCCGGAGAGTTGCTGACTGCTAGCTAATTTAATTCTTCATGGTGCTGTGTAGTGGATGAGTTCAGACTGTATTCCTTCCTCTGTCTCCACCGTGGCAAAGTCATCTGTGTTGCAAAACAAGTAAACTTCCCATTTTCATTGCCTTCTTCAGGGAGGCCAAATGGAAAAAAAAAAAAAAAAAAGGGAACTAATATGTTGACCAGCTGCTATTTGCCACTAGCTTTAAACCATTATAAAACTCATGTATAAGGTAGTATTTATCCCTTTTGCACATACATACACACAAACACACATATTTTCTCAAAAATAGTACAAGTTAAATGGCAGACTCAAATCTGATATACTCTCCCAAACTGTCCTTTCCAAAAGTATTTGTATAGAGTTTCATTTAATCTATTAAACATTTTCAAAAAATCAACATTATTCTAAAGCTAAGAGAAATTATATTACCCGCCCATGGTTCCAGTGCTAACAAATGGAAGAATTAACAAGCAAGGGTTAACCATCCAGATTTCAGTAAATTATCAGAGGCTAATGTCCATTCTCTCTTTTACACTATTCCAGATTATCTAAAATGTATGAATTGATGTTTAAGAATAGCACAAATGTCTGCTAAAGCCTAGGGAAACAGTCTGAATGTTACCAGTCATCCTTGATTTGCCTAAGTAGCTGCTGTTATTAGAACATATCCAATTTAAGTCTTAGGAAGTCACATGAAGGTATTATAGCGTGGTGTTTTACCACATTAAAATCACCAAAGAACGTATAGCAGTTGAACGAAAGACAGTTGCTTTGGCTTTAGTAATCTGTCTGCTGCACGGTAAGGGGTCAATAAATGATACTTGTGGACAAGAGTTGTTGGTAAGGATGGTAGTGTTAGTGATGGGAATGGTCGTAATTCAGTTTCTTCTTAAATTTATGTTTCCTGCAAAAAATCAGGTGTGGGGTCATAAAAGGAAAAATGAAACTAAAAACCATATTTAGTTTTCAGTTACAATTTGGTTTAATTTTACATATATCTCATCAGTGTGTTGCTGTGTTCTGATGAGAGAAATATTTGATGAATTTAATTTTAGAAACTCTTGAATTATCATTGCAACTATTCAGGAAAATATATATTCTTGAGACAAAAAGCAAAACTTAAGGGAACATTCCATTTATAGTTGTTAATGTCTCATACATGGAAAGAAGTAAATAGACTTTTTAAATTTATCTTTGACAATATTGCCTCCTTGGGGAATCTAGCCACAACAGCCCCAATTCTATTCCTAAATCATCAAATCCCATCACATAGATATTAATATCACAAATAGTTTCCAGAGCCAAGAAAAGCAACATCTTCAGTCTCTCCTCTTCAAGCTATCTTTCTCCTTTTCTCTTCTTTTTTCTACCATTGTAATCTCCTTTATTTATGCATGATTCCCGCTTTTTTTTGGCTTTTCCATTATTAGAGTCAAAATAGACACTCATCTACCCCAGTGCCGGAAGCTTGATGGAGAGAAAGTGGAACCTACACACAAAGTCTAACCAGGAAGTCTGTCTATGAGCAAGATCTTACAAGTAATATCCATAAGCCTTCCAGCCACGATTCTGTTACTACCCGTCTACTTTCTATTGTTTTATATCACTGGATTTTTTTTTAAATCCTTGGTGTCACTATCTATAGTGTGGAAATAAAAATAACACCTAATATGTCTAGTTTGTACAGTCATTGTTTACAAGTATAGATTTTGAGTCACATGCCTGAGTGAATTTCTGGGTTCTAACATTTACAAGCTGTATGACTTTCGGTAACTTACTTAAACTCTGTATGTCTCTATCTATAAAATAATATTCAATAATGGTATCTATTTTATAGGCTTATTTTAAGGATTCGATGAGAAATTACACTGTAAGCACACAGTGTTAAGTAATTGTGGAAAAAGTACTTTTGCATAGTGCTGGTGAGCACCTCGTTGAGTGCAGTTAATCGAATAATAACCCTTTCTAATGAAGTTCATGTTTTAATCACTCAAACCATTGAATACTTTACATGGTAAAAGGGACTTTTGAAGTATAATTCCGTTAAATATCTTGGAAGGAAGAGGTTATCCTGGATTATTCATGTTGACCCAATGTAATGACAAGGATCCTTATGAGAGGAGGGCATGAGGGTCAATCTCATAAAGAGATGACATGTGACAAAGGTTACAAAGGTTGGAGTGATATACTTTTGAAAATGGAGGAAGGGGTTACCAGTCAAGGAATGTGAGAAGATTACAGAAACCAGAAAAAGCAAGGAAACAGTCTTCCCTAGAGATTCCAGAAGGAATGAAGCTCTGCCAAAAGCACAGTTTTAGCCCATAAGACCCATTGAAGACTTATTATCTACAGAACTGAAATGTAATAGACGCATGCTATTCTAAGCCTCTAAATTAATCATAATTTCTTACAGCATTGAGAGGAAACTAATACGATTAGAAACATGTAGAACCAGAAAAGGGAAACTATGACTACACTGGCTCTCATCATCATATCCTTGACCCTTCTATTTGTTCTGCAATGAAGCCTCACTCCTTATCACCTTGGCCACCCACCTGAGGGAGAGATAGTAAGCAAAGGTGGAAGAGAATGAGGGAAAACAAGAGGAAAAAAAAAATTGTTGGGTGTGGAAGAGATATTCTACAGTTATCTTTATCAAAGAGAAGAAATTAAAGTCATGAAATGAACAAATAAACTAGCACTACCAACAACAAAATCCTGAAAGAACAGAACCAAAATATTCTGTTTCATTTCGCCCCAATGAGATAGCTAAACCTCATTCATTTCTTAACTCAATACAATTAGGGTTCTACCCAGATCATTTCAATAGAAAAAAAAAATCTCTTGCCAACATCTAATACTCGACATGTTGAAATCTAATATTATGTTCTTTCCACCTATAAAACAAATTCCTATGTAATAAATAGTATTCTTATCTCTATCCTGTATTTAAAATTTTAAGAAATTCATTTACTGCCTCAAATTATGAACCTTCATATTTTCATCAACCACTTCATCAACTTCACAACTTTTAAAGTATTTTATCAAAGATATGTATTTTGAATCTGTCCCCACCTCATGATCATCATCACCTTTTGCCTGAATATTTGCCTTAAGTACCTTACTGAAGCTGCAGATGTCAATATTTGCCCCCTTGAGTTTAACAATTCCACTGCCATGCTCACCAACCCAAAACACAATTTTGACCTTGTTTAAAGATGTTAATGATGACAGAAGGTGTTGAAGATTGAGTGGCATAAGAGCAACCTGATGATAGTGAAGAAGTAACCAGATAACCAGACAGTAAACCAGATAAGGACGTCAGAGCAAAGAAGAGACAGACATGGAGATGATAATGATAGATGAGTTAGAGACAGGGGGATAGATAAAATGTGTCCACTAAGGACAACAGAAACAGTTTTCTCACTGTTTGAAAAAGGTGTTGCACATAAAGGGTAAATATGGATAAATACTAAAATGGATCCAGTAACATTGGATTGGAAGGACGATATCAGTGTTAATGCATTACTTTCAATATAAATAATTAGATATAGATATGTAGATATGGATATACATAAGTTAGTATAAATATAAATATATAACATTTGTACATATAATATGTATATAAATATATATATATTTGTGCGTATGTATGTGTGTGTATATCACGCACACACACATACAAATATACATTAATTTTCCATCCAGTGAGACAGCCTGGAAGAATCATTACCCTGAGACCAATACGTACTCCTAGCACTTAGATCTTGATTTCTAAATTCTGTGCTACAGGTCAGGGATCTTTTGAGAAATGACCGAATCTAGTGCTGAGGCATAAAAAGCACAAGATGAACTTGGAACATCTTAATGCAGCTAAGCAAGGAAGTGCTCAAAATATGACTGCAACTTGTCAAAAACTCAGAAAGGTCTCTCAGCGGCCAGATATAGTAAATTTTGATTATCAAAACAAATAATTATTATAAGAGGTTATAATCCTTTGAGTAAATTAGGAATCACTATGTGTGCCTGGATATAAACAAATACAGAAATAGACATTCGAATAAGGAACGTGATATTTACATAGTCTCAAAATATCTTCCCAAATATTTATGAAATTACACAGGGAAAAAGAGTTACTTTACATTGAAGTAGTCTAAGAGATACCCCCTTAATCAAGTGATCACTGATAATGGAAGAAATCCTATGGTGCTTGATAGGATGCAATGAAAAAAAAACAACAACAACAACAACACTACGTCGCTTCTGCTAAAGTTGCACAACTTGGGTCTAAACATGAAAAAACATTAGACAAACCCAAATTGTGGACATTTTGCAAAATAACCAGCCTAAAATACATGAATGTGTCAAGTTCATAAAAATCAAGAAAAAGGTGAGGAAATATTCTAGATTGAAAAAATCTAAGGAGCATAACAAGTGAATGCAACATGTGTTTCTGTACTCAATCCTTTTATAAAATGTAGTGTTTTAGAGACCATTTACAAAACTTGAATGGAGACTACCAATTAAATGCTAATAACATACTAATGTTAATTTTTTAATTTTGATGAAGGTGGTGTAGTTATGCAAGAGAATGTTCTTATTTATAGTGAATACACACTAAAATATTCAGTGGTAATGAGGCATCATATTAGAAACTTAACATAAAAAAATTCAGGAAAAAAATTATTTGCACTACACTTGCAGTTATACCGTATGTCTGAGATAGCTTCAAAATAAGTGTCTTTTAAAATATTTGATAACCTCCTGATTTTCATGGACATAATTCCACTACATTGATATGTCATTCTCATTCAGTATCTGCCTACTATTTCTTTCTGACATATTTTACTTCATTTATGTCAGTTGTTTGTGAGCTTCTAAGATGAACACCTTGGTGTGAGATTTTCACTTTTCCAGGGCTTTCAGAGGCAAAATAATTGATGAAATATTGATAAACTTAACTTACTTAGAAGGACATGTAGATGGCACAAAAAAAAAGAGTAAAGAACTAGAAATTTTGCCTGGGACAGAAAAATATGTGGCTGGCTACTGTTTTTCAAAACCACTGGTCTACACTCCAAGCACTAGCTTGGTAAAACACCCTCCATTTCCCTACAGAAGCTAAGCTCTTTATGATTTTATGTTTTCATCCTTGCTCGTTTTCCATATACCTGAATGGCCCTTGCCCGGCCCACATACCCTTTTATTCTCTTAATAGAGAATGTCTGCCCATCTTAGACCATCATCAATCTTTCCAGAACACAGAAAGTTTCTCCCTAACCCTCCCATGATGCTTTGCGCATAGCTCCGTTATGACCCCATGTCGCACTATAATTATTTGTTTACCAGTTTGTCTCCTGAACTGGGATGTGAATTCCCCAGAGTAAAAGTATTAAACCATATCATTCTTGTAACCCCCAGTGATACCACAGTGTTCGCTATATTGTGAAGATGTATGGTAGTTGTTGACTGACTGAAAGAATGAGTGAGTGAATGAATAATACATGACTGACAGAACAGAGATTAAATTATAATGAAAAGTGTTAAATAATTTTGTTCTTTGTTACTTTGGTTAAAGAAAAGAACATGGCATGTTTTGGGAAAGAGTATGGATACTAGATTTTTGTATATTTTTGTAAAGATGATAATTCTTTGTTAAGTCTGTGTGAGTTCTCAGATACTTAAATATGATTATTCAGTTACTATTTGAAAACATTACTTGATGGGAATTCAACTATGGCAATCATGTGAATCAATGAGAAAAGGGAGGCTGCGATATAAACTGCTCTTAAAGATTAAGAAACTAAAACCCAAACTTGACCAAAGTGATTTGTCATTATCATGCCACTCCCACTTTCACCCGCCTCCGTCTATAGTCCCACTTAATAGTCACCGAGTTTTATAATGTTGTGAGGGTAAAGATGCATCGTCTTGGCCTTTTAACAACATTTTGGGTAAAAAAACTTCTACACATTTGTGAGCTTTAGCTAGTCATACTACCTTAAAAATTGCCAAAGATTTGCAAAGTAAAAACTTATTTGTAATTATATATAAAATCATTATTAAAAATATGCTTCATATTTAGGAAAAAGTATTATAGCTATCCTAAGAATTTAAAAAGACATAATTTAATATATTTTTAGTTTTAAATCAATAACTTTGCATAATTCTGTTGTTTAAATTATATTTCTAATGAATATATCTTCTACTTCTAAATGATTTAAAATATTCTATTCTTCCAGCATTTGTATCTTCTAAGTGCACTTCACTAAAATGTGGCAAACATATTTTAATACACATGGATTATTTATATGAAATTAGATGAGAGTCCATTTCAAACTGTGTATGTGAAGACAAAAATCTTAGGTTTCCCCTTCTATTTAATCTAAAACAGGTTCTAGGTTATATATCCCACTTTAAGAGTTTTCCATCTCTCGTTGACTTGAGATGAGTTTATTGCAAAAGGAAGGCCCCGGAGGGCATACGTAGCCTGGCCAGAGGTGCTGCTGGATCTCCATTTCCTTCTGCCCCCTCTTCCTTGTACCCCGGCCCCACTTGCCTTCCTCAGGTCTTCAGAAGCTGTCCCTCTGCAGTACCTCTACCTGTGGTATCCATGAGCCTCCACAGATGAATCGCTCTGCCTGTATTTGCCAGGTCACAAAAATGCACACACATGTGCATGCATGAGCATGCACACACATACACCTCCCTTAAATAATCCCTACCCGATGTGATTTATTCACGAGGTTATCCTTCACTAATCTTTGAAACCAAGATTGACACCCTTCCACCTTTATAAGCCCTCATAGCACTGTTCTATGTCCATGCATATGACACTTCTAAAAGCATGTCTACTTGAACTTGAAATATTATTTGATATTTGATTTATAGCTGCTCTCCCCTCTAAATTATAACTTCTGCTTGAATGATGCCTTGGTTTTTGCTCATCAATACATCTCCATTACAAGTACCATCACCCGACACCAAATAAATATTAGTTGAACAGATAAATTTAAAACAAAACTGGGTCCCCAAAATACATACACATTTAATCACGTTCTCTGATAAAATCCTAAAGTTGAGGCTTAATGGTTTAATTCTGCAAAAAACTCAAACTACTAGCAAAAAGGATAGAGAAATGGCCACTTTCCATCCTGTGTTGGATTAGACAATTTAGAAGTAAGGAGCGAAGAGAGGTAATTTAGATAATTTATTACTTTTTCCAGATATGTGTTTTCCTGATGCCTGGAACATTTTCTTTTATATAGTACATAGAGAGTGATAGAAAACTTTCTCAACAATATAATTTTCTTGCACAAATGGAGAAAATGAGGAAGAATTAATTAATCTAAAACTTTTTACCGGTAAAAATTAACGCTGTATAGTGGCATTCGTAATCAACTACTGCTGATAAATGATAATAGGAAAAGACTGTAGTTAATCCAAATCTATAGATAATACAAATCAAGTTATTTTCTCCTCTTTGAAATTTAGAATACTTGTTTCAGAAATTTCAGAATATCTCATATTTTGCTTTGCTATGGGAAATATTAAAATCAATTTAGAGTTTCTGTTTAATACACCAACTAAAATAAGTCTAGAATTTATACCAGGTATTGGAGAAATCCTGAAATTAAAAATCCACCTCAAATTATCATAATTTAATGCCTTGTGGAGAGTCAAAATTTTTCTTATATCAGAAAAGTGCATAGAAACCTAGAATATGATCAGTGTTCCGTCGCGACCTGCCTGTGCGTTTCGAGCAGATCATCTCATCTCTCTGAGCACTCTTTCCGCATCGGTAGTTGAAGATTATATCAGCCATTGCGTTGTGGTTATAAAACCCCATCGAAACCAAAATAAGATGAGACCAAATAATTCTTCTAAGTATAGTTCTCATTCTACTGCATTTCCAAGAGAGGAAATCAGCATTACTCAGATTTCTCATTGATTTTACCAAAAAAAAAAAAAAAGTCTATTGCGACAGATCATGTATATCTTTCCATATCTGATTTGTTTTATTTCCCCCAAGCTTCAGTGCCACACATTCACTTAGATCTAATGCGATCCCCAAGGAACAGCCTTATTTCGCTCTCGGATGAGATCAGACCAGCCCCTGCAGGACCCCTTTTCAGTGAAGCAGGAGATAAGCGTACTCGATTTTCCCCAGTTAGCTGCCTATAGACATTTGGAAAGAATTCAGGCTAGGATTCTGAATAACCTGCGGAGAAAAAATTCTATCTTATTTGTATATCATATTTGCATAACTTTTGCTATACTGTTTTAAAAGCGCTTGATGTGATCGGTTTAATAGTATTCAGTACCAATAATATTTTAATTCTTATAATTTAAAATGTCCTTTAAAGAGAATCACTCTATTTTCAGCAATACTTAAAATCTCCCCAATATGGGTCACTGGGTTCCCTTTCATTCTCGTAAACGTTCACTTAAACTAATTCTCAAAAATGTTCTTAAAAAGGAGGGGAACTAAGCTATTCGAAGTAAATCATATGTGTATTTATATCTTCCTTTTACCAAAGAATCCAATAAATTGCGTCGGATCCCAAATCTGAGTAATTCCAGGTAGATCATGGTCCATGTTAATCATCCTCTTAATACATGAAAATACTTCAGTACATTTAGGTATGATTTAAGCCCGGAATAAACCTTAATTTTTCCATCTTAATTTAAAAAAAAAGAAAAGAAAATAAAAGAAAAAAGAAAAGCCAAATTCTTCTGGAACAGCAAACTTATTTGTGTTACATTGGATGGAGGGGAATTCCTAAACTTACATTTAAAAATTTTTAAACTCACAAACACATAATATGAATATATTTTGTAGGAAAACAAGGAGGGTGCATGCTCTGAATTTATTTCAATATTAGACTCAGAACATTTTCTTTCAAGTAAGTCTGAACAATTTGGGGGTAGAAATGGTCGTAAGGGGAGGGGTAAGCCGAGGCTTCATGTGTTTTAAGTTAGCAATGATGATGGAGAAGGGCATTACCACCTGGTTCTTTGGTTACACAACTGTTACTGTGATCCGGATGAGAGATGTCACTAGTTTTGTTGATGTCGCTGCTATTGTTAATGGTGGTGATTTATACGGCCTTCTGTGAAGAGGCCATTGCGCTGGCGCAGCGCAGAGACCCATGGGAAGGAGTCCCCCGCTGCTTTGGTTGAGGCAGCCCTCCAAGGTGCAAGGGGAGTGGTCCTCTCTCTTTCTTGTTCTAGCTCCGTGGGATTTTGTTTCCAGCCTGCAGAAAGAAAAAAGAAAAAGAGGGGGAAAAAAAGAAAGAAAGGCCTTATTATATGTTGTTTACGATTCTGTTGCATTAGTGGGTTTCTTTTATTAAACCAAATACAAGTTGTGACATGCCGTTAATTCAATCACTAATAACTAGCTCAAATTGCAAATCCATGTCAGCAGGTTGGTGTTGATTAAGCTGTAGCCATCACTAACATAGTTTTAAATGCTTGATAAAATTTATTTTCTGCGACGATAGACTGCTCGGTTTATAATTTTTTCCTAAGCCAAAAGAATTGTGTAAATGTCCCCTCCGTGGGTCCCCTGCAGGCCTCTGCTTTCTCTCCCCTGCAAGGCGGGCTGGTAACCGCTAGAGGGGAGGAGACAGCCGGCTTTGCGGAAGGCTTCACCACAGAGCCCCTGGTGGAAAAGCCGTGAGCGGACGCGCTGCCAAGAGAAAGGGTGGAGTGGATTATCAAGGTTTGCAAAAATAGACAAAATAGGCTTCTTACGGCATGCTGGAACTTTGCTTCTAATAAATTAGAACTGACTGCGAAGATGGTTAGAATGTTGGAGTGTGCTTGCCTGTTAACCCACAGCCCTAAGCATTAGCCAGGTGATCTATGAAATCAGAGTTAACCCTTATGAAAACAAATGGCTCTCTCTTCGGGAAGGTGGCTAATGCACGTGCGTGCTAGCAGGAGTAGCTGGGAAGGTATGAGGAAGGGAATTAAAGATGATTGGGCTGCTCGGGGCAAAGTGAAAAGTCAGCATATAGTTCATTTTCTAAAATATTCAAACACCTGCCTCCTGTTCCCATCACTTTAAATCCTACATTCTATTGCTAACGGGAGAATAGAGAAGGAAACATCAAAGAAAGTAAAATATTGATACAGTCAACAAAGAGAGGGGGAGAGAGGAACTTTGTTTAGCCTTCATGAACACCCCTCACTGCAGTGTTCTGACACATGTGACAAAAAAAAATAGTCACCCAGGATTAAGGAGAGTTCGCATATACCATTTGAGCACTACTTTTTGACTTTTTCTTTAAAAAAAAAAAAACCTAGCTTGACCTTTTTAATTCTCTTTTTTTTCTTAAGAAATAAAATATACTTAATATTAGTATTGTTAAAGTGCTATAATGTAGAACTGGAGGCTGTTCTATGTACTCTCCTGAGTGTAATTGCACTAAGATCATCCGCCTCCATTTGGAAAGCCAGTGGCAATTACTGGAATACAATGTATCATGCATTTGCTCACTGGATATAAAACGTATATACTAATTCGCAATAAAATGTAACAGCTGTCAGTGCATTTTCTGCTCTGTTACTTCAATAAATTGGAACTCTGACTAGAAAATGGGAATATTGCATTTTTACACACTCTATAATGTGTTTGCTTTTTGCAAATACAATTTATTTTTTTCATGACAAAAATTGTGGTTTGTTATTACTTCTAGTGGATAAATATTCCTATATCAGAATGAATTACATATGGTATCTGTAAAGAAGTAGTAATATTTTCTGTTTTTTATTGTAGCCTGTCTCCGAGTAAACAAAACACACTTAACCTACTTCTGTCACATACTTACTGTGTCTGTGTGCATGTGTGTGTGTTTATTGTAACAACTATGTGTTGAGGGGAGGGAAAGGAAGTGGGAGTTTTTCACCCTACCTTCTCAGGTGTTTAGGTTGATCATTAACATTTGTTTTGAGATACCATCATTTCCTTCAGAGCTTACTTTTGTTTACGTTTCCTTTTTGTTCCTTTAGTACGTTTGTTAATCAGGTTTCTTTAGAATATGAAACAGTGGCTCTGAGTTTTATTTAAAATAAAATGCCTGCACATTTCTGTGATTTTGTTACTTGGGGTCAGACTTTTCACAGATAATTAGCCTTTTACACACTGTGAAATCAACCTGCATTGGTTATTTGGCTAGACTCTGCTTCTGTTCTTTATTTCCCAGAAGGTTAAAGTGTTGAAAATTTAGCTTCAAGCTCCTAGTACTGTCTCTTTGTGTTGCTAATTATCCCATTGCATAATTATTAATATCAGGAGCAGGAAGAGGAAACAAGCACACCAAATAGTCGTGAACGCTGGTGTTCTGGCAGGAAGCAAGTCCTACATTAATAAAATGTGCCTGTACCAATATCACAGGAGATAGGAGCATTCCTTGTTAAGGATCATTTATTAACTGAGATCATCTTTTAGTTCGCCTTGGGGTAATGACTAATGTCAATGGCAAATTTCACAGTTGTCTAGAGAAATGAATTAAATTTGTAATAAAAAGCCCTTCGGCTTGTTGTACATGTTCATTTATTGGAGTAGTTGAACTAAGAGAACTGTAAGGCAACCAAGAACATCGGCTTAATTTTCCTTACATATAATAGTGACCTTTAGCTTCACACTGAAAAAGTTACCTATTATGGACTGGTAAATTAAATGAGAAGTTCCTCTAATGCAAAATAAACTAGATAACTGAGCTAAGTTAAATGGCCTTTGAGCCTGTAAGATTCTTCATAGAAAAATATCCTTTCTTTTTTAATACGACTCTTCTATTTAAGCTGTCATAAAATAAGTCACTTGCCATATAAGCAGGAGAATAGGATAATTCAGAGTGAAATTTCATACAGCATTACACCTATTTTTATTCCTGTAAGTTCTTTGGGTGGTTTCATTTTGTGCTCTGATGCAGAGATTGAAAAAGTGTTGTTTTAACACTCTCTTTAATCTCGAATATACAGTGATTTTTTTTTTTTTATTTACTTGGCATAACATGTTGTTACTGTATTATTTATAGAAGTTTTTGTGTTGCTTTATGTAGTTAAGGAAAAGTGTATTTCCCAGGAGGAAGAACAATTACACCACTGTCTTTTTCTGATTTAGAAAGCCTAATTCCAGATTCCTTTTCTGAGAATGAGTTGGGCTCGGAAAATGATAATTACTTTTAAAACAAGCACTATGACCAAGCATGATATTCTCATTTTATAGCAGAAAATATAGAATGACCAGTCTCCTTATGCAATCTGTTATCTCTACCGTAGGTGCACTTGAAACAAATTATATTAATCGAAGCATCAGCCAAGCTAACGATGGCAAGTGAAAAATTGACATTATTTTCAGCAAGTAAAGACCATTGCAATATTTATGTAAATCGAAATGCAATATTTCTTTCAGTGGGGCAAACTTTCATTGCAAAACTTTAAAATAATGCCTCCATTTGTTCACCTTTAAATCATATTAGTAAAGCATAATTGCGGACCTACAAAAAAAATTCATCTCCTTTTACAACAGAGTAGACTAGACTCAGAAAAAATACACATGTACTACATATTGCTGCCACAAGAGATGTGTTGCTAAAGACAAATGAAAATATCTAAAGGACCCAGGGGAAATAAAAACAATGCTAAAAAGAAGCAATCAGAAAAAGAGTTGGTTTTAGTTGCCCTCCTTTTAAAACACGTATGAAAACACTCACTGAGAGTTATTCCTTACAAAATCCCAGGATTCTGGATCTAAACAAACGCTTACTTTTTCTCAATGTTAATTATTTTTTCCAACAACTTCGCTTTGTGTACCCCCTTTTAGTCTAACATTCGATCTATGTTATGGCGGCTATTGCGTCATGCGGAAGTGGATGGAGTTATCCAAAAATGGTTTTGTCTCTGTCGTTTGTTGAGTATGCTCTGGGGTATACTGTATGCTTATTCATGACATAAGAGAACCTCGGAAATTTGGACTTTTTCTCTCTTTAATGCAGATGCTCACAGCATTCCTAATAAGGCCGGGGAAAGAGTTCACAGTCCCCTTTTACCCACTCTCTCACCTCAGCCCTTTTCAGCATGTAACCTTATTCTCTGTGGGATTACTTGGATGAAAACCAATTAGCGAGCAGCTCGCAATGTAAATGCATACAGATCACTCCTGATTGAACACAGCCCATGCCAACAAATCATAGAGTACATGATGCCCTGAATGGTATAAATATTAAAGAGTTGAGAGTAAATGGACACACAATATTGAGAAAAGACTCCGAATGCCAAATCAGAACTAATAAAATATATAACCAGAAGTATGGACTTCCTGCCACCCTACCTCCTGCTCCCTCCTGTTTTTTATTCTTTGTGGAGATGTGCCCAAAGGCCTCCTCTCCTTTGCTAATCCTCCCACAATGGTCCACATGCGTTTCTGAGGGGTCCGCCATGCCCTTCATTCTATGACTGTCAGTTTCTGTCTAATAAGCCAATCTCCCTCCCTGCCACTTCCAGAGGGCCTCATTCTCAAGCTGGGAGGGGATAGCAAGCGTCTCAAAGGCCAGGACAGCTCTAAGAATTACTGAATGGGCAAATCAGTATTTAGTGACCATGCTTTTCAGCATGTTTATTGGAATAAATGCGGTAAAGAACAAGGAAAGAAGGGAGTGATAAGGATCCTCCAGTAAGGACTTCTGGGATATGGTTTAGAAGGCTAACTAGAGTGGCAGAGAAACTACGACCAAGTTAATGGTTAATGTTCTACTTCTAACTGAAGGAGTGATACAGATCAGCTTTCAGGGTTCTTTGTGGTAGCTGAAGGGGCAAGGAAGTGTCTCTTTTTCTTTCCACAGCTCTCTCAACATAATCTATGTGACTCTCTCTCTCTCTCAATCTCTCTCCCCCCGCCCCCTTTGATTGTGTAGAATATATTGATAGTGTGTATGCTAAAAACGTTAAGGTTAGACTGATAGCTTTATAGTCATATATTCTAATCTTCCCCCCGCCACCCTTGGATCTGTCTGCCTAGTAATTTTAGATACACTGGGATCTTATACTATAAAATCAGATGCAAGGCATTGTTCCTGAACTTGTTGTGTAGACTGTATGATCCACACACATATTGTTCCCATTAAAATGGACCCAAATTTCACAATCATAGCGACACAGTTAAATGGGTTACTGTGCATAAGTAATCACCATAATGATTTAGTCGATTACTCCATTGTCCCTTTGTAAGAAGCCAGTGACTCATACACTAGGCACGTGAGGAGGTTGTTATAGTTATCGAAAGGGTCTGCAGGCTCTGGCAGGGGCTTGGTGTGGCCTGTTGAACCTTCTCTCTCCTTTTGTCTTTTCTCTCTGTCTGTTTCATTAGCTGTTCAGGGCATCAAAATCTGTGAGACTTTTGATAATTGCAAGTTGGGAAACTAAGAGGGAGAGGCATCTTATATCATTTTACCCAACACTGTAGTATTAAAATGACATTCACGAGTGTTTTAAACAACTAAGTGGCGAGATGATGCCTGAAAAGAAGAGTTGTTCTTAGGAAGTTGCGTTTCAGGAGAATGGAGTTTGGTCATCGATGGAAACATATGAAGGCATTGCTGTATTTATTGACACAAAATACGTTTCTTTTCTTGCTCTGCTCCTTCACTAAATACTCACTTCTTTCCTATTTCTATGTCACCTCTTTGACTACCGACCAGAAGACCCTGAATGAAAGATCTGGACTCAACAATCAGACTATCTACTATACCACTAATTCTTCATGATATAGGGTAATTCATTGAATTCCTCTGTACCTTTGTGTCTCTTTTATTAAAAAAAAATGGAAACATGGTAGTTCCTACTGTACAAAGTAGCTTTGGGACTTAAAATGAAGATGCTCAAAGCAGTACCAGACACACAGTAAGTGCATGATAAATGTCAACTATTACTGAGGTTTACGAAGATAGAAACAAGGCACAGATGCCTTATTATAGGCATTTAAACTTTTGGGGTAAGCTATAGCCTACGTAACTATGCAATAAAGTTAATAAGAGTTCTAACTATTAAAGAGACCAATAAAGTGTATTAATTATTCAGATTTAAATACATAGAATTACACTACATGCCTAAGTAAATCAAGTAGAAACATAAAATAAATGAATATTTTTACCGAGATGGAGGTGATCCTAAATACATAAACATGGAAAAACAACCTGTAGAATTTAGCCATTAGAAAATAAAGTGTTGGGGAAGGGAAGGGTTCGCCTACAAAGTAGCAACAAGACAAAAATATATTTAATAAGAAATATGTGGGTTCTACATGAAGAACACTAAAATATTGTCAGAACATCAAAAAATATATACATATATATAACATATAATTTGTTATGGAAGTTTGAATTTGTAAAAACCAAAGTTGATTTATAAATATGACTATAAAAATAAAAATAATACCAGATTATTTTCAGCTTAAGAAAAAAATATATTTTATTTAGAAGAACAAATGTATAAAAACGGAAAGTAAAATTTTAAAACTGAAGAATCATGATAAGGGACTAGCACTGTCAGCTACTAAAGGATGTTATAAAGCAATAATACCTTAAACAATGTAGTAATAGAGTAAGGAGATCAAAATAAATGAAATGCAAGAGAAAGTTCAAACACAGGTTAAAATGCATGTAGTCAACTTAACCATATTTTAAATCTCTGTAGAGAAAAAGAATGACTCCATAACTACCACTGGAATAACTGATTAATTTATATCATGTATGAATACGGACAAGAATATAAACAACAATTCACTAATGCAGAATTCAAACGTAAATGAACAAATATAATAAGGCTACAATATCTAGATTTTGCCTATAAAAATAGCTTATGAAAACAAATAAAAACTTTCCAGCTTGGTGAGAGTATGAGGAAGCAAAGCCTCTCACACAGTCCTGATGTACATGTAAATTAGCAAAATGCTTTTGTAGGACAACTCAGCAATACTTATCAGCAGACGTCAGCAGCCTTAAAATTATTCTCTTTTTTTTTTGGCCAAATATATATATTTTTTATTTATCCTGTGAAATTTATTAATGATAGAAAAAATCATATAAATATTCACCCAGAATTATACATCACACTTTAAAATGAAGAAAACCACATAAATTGCTAGCAATAGAGTATTTTCAAAGTTATGGCATACACATAAATTGATTTTTAAATAGTAACCATTGAAATAATATCGCTATACAATATTTAATAATATCACAGGAAATTTTTGCAACAAATAAAATAATGATTATAAAAAAAGTATATGATTTGTACTTAATTCTTTAAAAGTCACATACAGATGGAGAAAAACTACCAGAAGATTGGAAGCTAAAATGTTTGTTTTTCAGTATACAGTGGAATTACTGATTAATTTTGCTTTCTTTGAATACTTTTCTAACTTTTGTTGATTTTCTACAGGAAATATCTTTTATATTTAGGAAACAATATTTAAAATAAAGTCTTTATAGTTTGTTTGGGTACAAGCAAAGACTGTGGAATTTAACAATCCTAGGATTACATATTTGATAATTTTTTTTTCCACCTACAACACCAATCAATCTTTCTAGGTGGTCTCCAATCCAAGTACTAACCAGGCCTGACTCTGCTTAGCTTCCGAGGTCAGAAGAGATTGGGCGTGTTCAGGGCGGCATGGCTATAGACAGGATTATATATTTGGTCTTTCATTTATGAGTTTCTAGACTATATCAAGTTTCCATCTTTGTGTTTTCGCATGGTCTGTTCCCTCTGCTAGGAAATATCTACATATCGCCTTCCACTCTCATCACTTCTAGGATTTTCACATCCTTTGTACATCTACTTCCAGGTGACTTCCCCAGAAAGTCTCCCCACTTAACTCATAGTGACCCCGAATTGGTCTGATTCCTTTATAAACCAATTCTTTAATTTCATGTCAGTATATTTTCTGGTATAGCATATGTCTTCCCCCACCAGACTGTATGCTCTCTTGAATCATGGTCCTTGCAAGTTTGCTGATCATCATATACTTGTTAATTACACAAGGATGTGGTGATTGCTCAAAACAGTTGTCAACTGACTCAATCAGTTCTGAGACTATAGTCAAATTCCTCACTATTATTAAGCCTCAGTATTGTTATCTTTAGAATTAGAATGCTACCTTCCTTATAAGATCCTTATAAAGACAAAAATAAGATATTTATAAAGTGCTTAGACAATGTTGCTAGCTAGTATTAAAATTATATTATATATTATTATTTTA
>NW_011888941.1:2309616-2323190 GCF_000151845.1 Pteropus vampyrus
TATTATTTTATTAAGTAATAATAATATTAATAAAGAAGGCCAGAATGTTTAGAGGAGTTATATGAACAGAAAATTTTAAAATTAAAACAAAAAAATGAAACCTACAAATTTTAGGAATAACTTAATAGCAGGTGACACTTTTGGGGGTTGGGGGGCAAGGCAAATTGAACCACTCCCTTGCTTATCCGTTGAGGGTATAAGGAAGCAAAGCCTTTCAGGTAGTCCTGATGTAAAGATGTAAATTAATAAAATGGTTTTGTAGGACAATTCAGCAACATATATCGGCAGATATCAGCAGCTTTAAAAATATCCCATTCCAACACTGAGAACCCTGGTTCTCCCCATCATTCATTCATTTACTTAAATGTTCAGTTCCAGTGTACACATTTAGCACTATCAGAATAGTGAATTCATGTACCCAGGGGTGAAATACTTTATCCATTACAGTACAGTGCTCATGCATAGTGCTTTTTGCCTTTGGTCTTACAAATTCTACTCATGTCTCAAGTTACTTAGGTCTCTGCCATTTCCCCCAACTCCTTCGATGAGCTCGTTTCCTACTTTTTCACATAGTTAGATTCTATTGTCACATTCTCCATAGCATCTTGGAAACCGCTGATTTGTTTAGTGTTTCTATTGTTTGCCTTCCCAGAGTTTCATATAATTGGAATCACATAGTAGCTAGCATTTTCAGACTGGCTCCTTTCACTTATGAATATGTATTTAAGACCTATCCACATCGATTTGTGACTTGAAAGCTCATTTCTTTTTAATGCTAAATAATAAATATTCTATTGTATGCATGTGCCATAATTTGTTTATTCATTCACCTATACAGGACATCTTGGTTGCGTCCAAATTTTGGTGATTATGAATAAAGATGCTGTAAACAGTCATGTGCAGGTTTTTGTGTGGACATGCTTTCAAATCACTTGAATAAATACCTAGGAACCTGATTGCTGGATTATATGGAAAGACTACATTTAGCTTTGCAAGAAAATGCCAAACTGTGTACAAAAATGGTTATATATTTTGCATTTCCACTAGTTAAAAAAGAGAGGTCCACATCCTTGCCTGTATCAGGTACTGTCAGTTTTAGATTTTAGTCATTCTAGTATGTGTGTAGTGATATGTTGTTGTTTTAATTAGAAAGTCCCTAATGACAGCTGACATCAAGCATCTTTCTTGTGCATATGTGTGCGCTATCTTGTATCTCTGATGACGTGTCTGTTTGGATCTTTTGCCTACTTTTAAAAATTGGTTTGTTGGATTCTTTTGTTGATTTTTAAGGCTCCTTGTGTACTTTGTATACAATTCCCTTATCAGACATGTGCTTTCCAAGTATTGTCTTAGAACCCGTGGCTAGTCTTTTGATTATTTTAAGCATCTTTCACAGAACATCTTTTTAATTTTAAGAGATTCCAATTTATCGATTCTTCTTCTTTCATGGATTGCACTTTTTGTGTTGTATCTAAATATCATCACTAAATCCAAGGTTATATAGCTTTTCCTCTATATTTTTGTAAAGAAGTTTTATAATTCTGCATTTTACATCTAGGTATATGTTCCATCTCGAAGTAAGTTTTGTGAAAGTTATAAGGTCTGTGTTTAGGTTTAATTTTTTTAAATGTGAATGTCCAATTGTTTAAACATTGTTTATTTAAAATAAATGCTTTTTTTTTTCTTTGTCAAAAATAATTTGCTTACATATGTGTGGGTCAATTTGGAATTTTTGTATTCTTTCACATTGATCCAAGTATATTCTTTTGTAGAAACTGTGCAGTCCTGATTACTATAGCTTTTTAGACTTGAAACTGGATAGCGTGAGTCATTTAACTTTGCCCTTCCTCAGTACTACATTAGCTATTGCTGGGATTTTGTTTGACAGGTTGAATCTATAGACCAAGTTGGAAAGATTTGACATCTTAACAATATTGACTTTTTTCAATTCATGAGCATGTAATATCTCACCACTTATTTAGATTTTCTTTAATTTTCTCCATCAGAATGTTGTAGTTTTCTTACATGTAGGTGCTATATGTATTTTCTTATACCTATGTATTTATACCTATGTATTTCTTTTCCTTTGGTGCTATTATAAAAGGTATTTTTATAAATTTAAAATTCTTACTATTCATTGCAAGTATATAGGAAATCAATTGATTTTTGTTTATGCACCTTTTATTCTGCAACTTTCCTGCATTTGCTTATTAATTCTTAAAGTTTTTTTTAATCATTTCTTTGTAATTATCTACAAACATGCTCATGTCATCTGTGAATAAAAACAATATTAATTTTTCCTTTCCAATCTTTGTGTGTTTTATTAAACTAACTAAGATGTTCAGTATGCTGTTGAATCAGAGTGATGGGAAAGAACATCATTGTCTTGGTCCTGATCTTAAGAAGAAAGTTTTCAGTTTCTCACTGGAAAGGTTAATTGTGTATGTCAATTTGAATGAGCTACAAAGTGCCTATATGTTTGGTCAAACATTATACTAGGTGTTTCTGTGAGAGTATTTTCACATAAAATTAACATTTAAATCAGTACACTGAGTAAAGCAAATTGCCCTCTCCAGCATGGGTGGGCCTCATCCAATCAGTTGAAGGCCTGAATGGAACAAAAGGATGACTGTACTCCAAGTAAGAGAGAATACCACCTGTTTGATGACATTCAAATCAGAATATTGGTTTTCCCCTGCCTTTGTACTTAAACTAAAAGAATAGCTATTTTTGAGTCTCTAGTCTGTTGGCCTTTGGACTTGAACTACACCATTGGCTCTCTTTGTTTTCAGACCTTTGGATTTGGACTGGAACTAAATTGCTGGCAGTCCTGGATCTCCAGATTGCTAACTCACCCTGCAGACCTTGGGACTTGCCAGCCTCAATGAGAGTCTGAATCAATTTGGTTTTTTTTTTTTTCATTTTAATAAATCTATCTGTCATATCATCTATCTATCATCTATCTATCAACTATCTATCATCTATCTATCTACACCATTTATTCTGTTTTCTGGAGAACCCTGATTGATACACTACTCATCATTAACCATTGTGTTAGCTGTAGGTTTTTTGCAAGTGTTTATTATCATTAAGGAGGATCCCTTTATCCTTTGTTGGTAAGATTTTTCTCTACCACTGAATAAATTTTTTAAAAATTTTGAATAAGCATTCATTAATTACAGAGTCTTCTCAGAGAGCAACCGTCTTATCGTGGAGAAGGTATCAGCCATTTATAATTTTATGTGAATTAATTATTTTCTGTTTCATAAGTCACCTCTTAGGAAGGTTTTATTATAGTTTATAGTACTATTATCCATAAAATGGTACAATAGGAATGCTTACCTATAGTATTACAGTAAGAAATAAGAGGGCAGATAGCTATGAAACATTTAGAAATATGTTTGATGCATAGAAACTGCTCAATCGATATTTCTAATTATTATAATTACAATTATGATTGTTGTTAGCAAGTTAGGATTTAGCACATTTTGATAGGTAGTTAAATCTTACATGGTAGGTTATCCTGAGGAGAAGTACAGTTGAGAAAATATCAAGACAATGAGCCCTTGAGGAACAAAATAAGAAGTGGAAAAGTGCCCAAGACAAATCAAATATTTCAAAAGTTTTCCTCTGGAGATGGAAAATCTTCCCCCCTCCCTGGTTCCATCTGATCCCTGTTGCCAGGTCTTGGGACACAAATGATTTTCATTAATAGTAACCTTCCATCACATGAGGATTTATACTCTATCTATAGAACACAATTGCCCTTTATTATATTGATTCCCTTGGCATGAAAATTAACAAAAGAAAGGGATTTAAAATCTCTTAACTTTCCCTTTCACAAATTACTAATCAGCAATTTACTACAAAAGGGAACAAGATCATATATTTTACCCCAAAATTAGTTTCCAAATTAATGTGTAGGACCTAAATATTTTGTAAGTCAGAGACTAAGGCCAAGGAAATGATAATAATCTTTACCAGCAAGGATTGGCTTGTTACACTTAGATTGCAATCTACTTCCATGACCTGTTTCATTTTGTGCTATGTCCTGGATTTGTATGATTATATTTGTTTGCTCATTTTGTACCTTTGGATGCATTCTTGTGTGAATTTGATATATTCATGGATAGTCACATTGACTTACAATACAGAGAGTCAGACAAAGATAGAGAAAAGGTTTGTGGATGGAATCAGATGGTAAATGTGAATGGAGTTTTTTTTTAAATTCTGGGAAGCAAGCCATATTTTGGCAGAATTCATTATTTTCTAAACAATTTAAAAATGTATTTCAGCTTTCTTTTCACTTACTTGATGAAACAAGGTTTATTTCCACAATTCAGATTCTTCCGTTAGAGAAGTGCACCATTTCTGCAGTGGGGAAAGGAAGAATGACTTTGTGAAGAAGAGCTACTATCTGTCATCCAGCTGTGATTTGTCCTGTGTGTTATTACCATATAGTAGTACTCATATTATACTTCTTGCAATTGCTATAGTCATCCAGAAAAACAAAGCAGACTATTTTTTTTTAGCTATATATTATTTAGCTATAAGTAAAAGAAAAAAATCAACTAAAATAAAGTGGTAGTATAAGAGAAATCAAAACATAGTTTTATAAACTTTATTTTTGCGTGAATTTTTAATTATCTATATTAATAAACAACAGATCTGTTAATCAATTGATCCGCTACTCTTTCCAACATTTCATTTAGTCATTTCAAACTTTATTCTATGAAAGTATTTTTTAAAGAAGGCAAGGTATTTAAAATTTCTCACCTTACCGTATCGTGAATTAGTAATCAGCAGCTTACTACAATAGATAACAAGATTGTACATCTTACCCCAATATAGTCTATATTAAATTAGAATTTTGAAATCTCAATGTATCTACAACATTCATAAAGGTTGAATTCTTTCATTGGCTAAATCGATAAATAAATATTAGTCAGTAGAAGTGGTTAAGTGTAGATGAAATCTATTTGTCTGAGTCTGAACATTCACTGTACAACTTAATTGCTGTGTACCTTAGGGAAAATGTATACCTTCTTTGAGCATTAAAACCTTCATCCTTTTTAACACTGGGACACATAACATCTACCCTGAAGGAATGTTATGAGAATTAGGTGAAATAATTTATGTCGGATGTCCAGTACTGTGTTTTATACATAATAGGCCTTCCTAAACATGTTTAAAATTACCGAAGTTTGCATCCTAAAACTTCATAATATTCTACTTGTCCCACATTCTTTTACTTGAGAACTCAAGAGAAAGCCTAGTTTCTTTATTTTTCTTTCTGAATTCCTGCATTGAGTTAATTTTCTTCTTAGACTAAATTAACGTCTGTTTAGTACAGAACCATAAAGCATCAGATGGATTTGCTTTGGACCAACTGAACCTCCATGTGCAGCAGCCTTTGTTCTGAATGTGAAAATAAAATGTGAAGAGTTATGTTCAGGTGGAAGTAGGGCAGGACTGCTTTTTAGAGATAGAAAAAAATAGCACTATTATAGAGGCAAGATGAAGCCTCGAAAATAGAAATCTATTAAAAATGCCAAATCTATAAAGAAGGTAAGTTATGCCACCCACCTGCATGTTTTCCATTCCAAAATCATACATGAGTTTTAATTAATGAATTCCAGGATTTGTTAACTATGTTTATTTTATTCCATCAAGTGATATAACAAGTTGATTCTGATTTGGTTTTTACTATCCATAAGATAGTTTTAAAGAGCCATGTGAAGACCTGTTTTCATGTTTCACATAATATACATTGAGAATTCCATAAGAAAAAGTAAAATTAAATGTCATGAAGCATTTTATAGTTCACTATTAGTCACTAATTAGTAAGTGATTTATATGAGAACATGCTTATTCTTCTTCCAATTAAATCTGGTTAAATTTTAAAAATGAAAATAAAATTATTTTACAATGTGATGAAGCTAACTCTATGCAGAATTTATCCCTCAAACCATTTTCCTGTACTGTCTGCACAAAGCTGGACACACTACTGAAACATACAGCATGTAGATAGTATTCAAGGAATAATTTGAGATAATGCATTGAGTATGCCAGCAGAAAGGCATACAGAAATAAAGGAAAAAATGGTTATGTATTTGTCCTAAATTAGTTTTTTGTGTGTCAGGGCATATTTGGGTGCATGCTCACATGAACACGTGTAGACACATTCATTTATATTCTTGGGAGGATGCAAAGCCTGCTATCACATAACTGTTATTTAATGAACATATTCTGAATGCACTACATACAGTTATTATTGGTACTATGTATAGCATTTCTTTAAGCACCAATACCCCACCCTGAGCCATGCACAATGACGAAGCAGTGCATCACATATGCCCTATAGGGCCACAATCTCAAGTCGAATATGCTAAGCCTGGGGAAAAAAGGTTGAAACATGGGTACTAGCATTGGGCAGAGATGAAATGTAAAATATCACAAAATCCATTTCAATCATCTTTAGTCTTTAATTTTGACTTTGCATGAGTTTTACACATAAGAAATGTATCATAAGTGGACTTTTGAAAAAACAGAATAAGACAGAAAAGTAAATACCTCATTGCATAATTAGTGAAATGTTCTTAGCAATAAGACTTATTCATAAAATTATAAAAAATATAGGAATGAGAGAAATGAATGAAAATAACATATTGAACATATACCAGAAGAAAGTTAGAGTGAGACCAATATAAGCAAGGAAGTCCTGTGGATATATCTGAAATGTTTTAGGATATATATGTTTATTTTCTTCTGGGAGTCAAAGGAATCATTTTAGAAGGAGATTCTTATATATATATGCTTGTATATACATCTAAAGACCCTTTTAGAATGATCTTGAAATCTTATGACCTCACCAAAGAGTCAGTCAAGTTCAACATGGATAAAATATGTGTTTTTCTTAGCTCAATGTGAAAATAAGTAAATAATTCAAGACATCCTCAGGCCATTTACCTACTCCGCACACCTTTTTATTAATTGTAAAATTCTACCTAATCATTATATGCATTATATTCTTCCTCCGCTTCCCTGATATTCACCTATATTAAAGCAAAAAACTTTTTTTTGTTTAACATGCATCATAGACATGTTTTTTTTGTGAGAAAATAGTTTATATTTTTAAAAAGACAGGTTATACCATGGAAGCATATTTAAATACTTCATTCGTGTTTCTCACACCAATTCTGTTTTTTTTTTTCCCCAAAGAAAGAAAGCATCCATTGAAAAATTTTTTAATTTATTATTTTTTGCTAGTTATTGGCATGTTACTGACTCCATCATTATTCAATTTAAAATTAGGCCATTTGACTCAATTGGTATTTTTTTTTTTTGATTGTCTACTGATGTAAGTATTGTGGGGAGCATCAAAAAGATAATTATCTAAAAATCTAACCATTCAGAATATAATGTGGTTCACTAAGGTCAGGCCTATATGAGTCAAGAATTACGTCAGAGACTAAAAGTTCTTTGGAGTGGGAATAGGGCAGCGTCATTGTAGCTGAGAGCAAATCTGTGAGGCCTTTGGAAGGTAGGCAAATTCATCCATCATGGCTGCTACAACCTCTGCCCAGCCTGACCCAGCAGTGGCTGCACCTGTTTTAAGAGCATCACAGCCCATTGGCCAAGCTCCAAGGCACTCATCTCTCTGTTCTCTCATGGCCAAAAATCCTGACCCTGGTGTTTTGAAAAGAGTTGGAATCTTATGTAAATAAGGTTGATGAAAGTTATGAAAAGTACATTTTAAGCAAAATTAAACCAACTATGTTTTATATGTCCTTTGTACCATCTCAAATTCTTCCTGGAAGAAATGACATCTACAGAGAAATCAAATTGGCAATCATCTTTGCATCCCCAACAGCATCCTGCATAGGATCAGTACTTATGATGAGTTCAGTAAATGTATGTTGCATAAATAAAAAAGGAGGTGTGGCTTGTTGATCTAGATAACCCCTCCGTATTGTGAATGTGACTTGATGCCCAATTTCAAATATGGTACTGCCTCCCGTGTAAATAGTTTTTCTCTTCTTATTTCTTCCTCGAAATTTATGTTCATTCACAAAGTTATCGATAGCATCAACAACAGAAGTTCCATCCATTACTTCTGATCAAATGACATGTTTTCCTCAAATAAAAAAAACATTTGAATAGAGTTATTTTGCTTTTGTTATTGTTATTTTTATTCTACCTCAATGGTGAAATTTGAAGCTTTCAGACAGAATAAAAAAATTGATTTTAATTTTTTTGTCTAAAATTAAAATAAAATCTAATTAATAACCATAAAATTATTAATTTTTATCTTTTACTAAATCTTATTTCAGGCAGTCTTTTATAAGGGAATTTTTTCCAAAAATAAATTATAGGATGACACAAAAATTGAAGAAAAATATTACTTCAGATTGCCCCTTTATTTTTCTTAGTCTTAAATTGTTTGATAATAAATAATTTGAATTTTGATATTCTGAGATCTGTTCAGTATAGTCAACATTCTTTGGTCCATTTTATTTTTCTTTAACTTACATATGTATAATGTCAAATTACCTGTTTTTGAGAGCCTCAAGATATTTAGCAACACCCTCAAGCTATTTAAATATGACTAAATATTTTTTCACTCATTATTTTATTATGCTTGCTGTGTTTATTCAATTTGTTATCTCCTGGTGTTTATTTTATTTTAGAAAAATGAATTTAAGAGTCTACACATGAATTTCTTTATAATCCAGCTCATCGTGGGGTAGATTGAAATTCAACCAGTGTCTTACTTAGGTTTTATTTTACAAAATAAGTGGAATTCACTAGTAATCTTCAGACTGTTTCTCTATACTGTTAATCAGCTAAACATAACCATCAATTATAAATGCAAATTTTCAGGGTTAAATTGAGTGTTCAGATGCTCTAATGTAGCTTTATTGGCTGTACATTGCCAAGTCTACACAACACAAAATAAAGTGTTGGGTCAATATTTATTTTTGAATTGGTGCTCTATAGAGAGCTAATATGGGGGTAATTCAGGTCAAGAAAAGAGAAATAAGGGTGTCACGAACACAATAAAAAGGGTTGTTTTATTTGCGTATTTTTGCATGAATTATCTGGATTATGTCAACTGTGTAGACGGCTGTCTAGAAGTAGGATTTGGGAAGTTTATTCAAATGCTGACATTTGCAGAGAATACTCACATGAAGAGAGTATGGAAATTAGGAAAATGTATTTTCGCATATGAAGAAAAGGAAAAAACCATGGAAATTTTAGATTATTTTTCTTATGGTCATTCTTTGCCAACAATTTTATGATGAAAGCTTAATTAATTATCTATTTTTCAACAAAATTTTATAAAGAAAAACAGGCAAAGCTTAATCATACAGCCCAATTATTTTCCTTTTTTATCAACATCTCCAGAATAAGAATCATTTATAAGCTTTACTAGCAGTATACCATAGTGACAGGCTTCTAAACAAGGAGAAATAATTTATTAGCTCACAATGTTTTTCCAGCCTTCCCCCACCCCACCCTGAGGTGGTGTATAGGTTGTGCAATGAATAAATTAAGTATATTTTCTGCCTTGTGTTTGGCATAAATCATTACATTCCTAGGACTAAAAGGTGAGTGACTATTTGCAATACTATTTCGAGTTAAATAAGCTTTGTAATCAAGTAGAGTGGGGAATTTCACTTTATTTATTTATTTATTTATTTATTTGGCAAAATATGTATTTGCAAGATAGCTGTTATGATTAAATCATATTTTCTATTGTGAAAAGAAAAAAAAGTCACTGGAAAAAGAGCCAGGGAATTAATCCATGCAAAATCAAATTGGTTTACTGAGTTTTAACTTAATGTAAAGATTTTTTCCCTTTGGTTATAATTATAGCTTTTACACAAAACATAACATATCCATAATGTTATTTTGTTATAATTATTGCAGCTAATGATATCACAACTTACAAGGATTTTCTTCACAAAGATAGTTATGCACATATAAAATGCATCTTATTGTATAATATGCTGTTTCATGTATTCCCAAGGAAACTTGACGATTACTGAAGAATATATTTTAATGTGGAACCACTGAGTAAATGTTTTAAGGGAAGACAATTTAAACACTAGTCAATGATGTATATTTACACATTACATTTTATAGCTATTTCGCATCTTAACAAACTAAAACAAATGACATTTTCTCTTTCAAGAGATTTTGGGGAAAATGAAGATCGTAGCCTCATCTATAGCTCCTTTATGCTCAAAGCATTACGTTCGCTTTTTGAATCAGAGCAACAGATGCAAGCAATGCGTTGCTCCACAAGGCAAGGCATTTTGTTAAAAAGGGTCTAGAACTCACTTTTGTTCATCAGCCTTAAATCTTGATTAAATGTGGAGCAGAATAATTCTCCAAAGTAGAATTTTTGCTAAGGGATGAAAAGTTATTGGATATAATAATAATTTAAAAATCCTGACTAATTTAAAGCAAATTTAAAAATGAATATGTTAACATAAATGACATTCCTCCATTAAAGATGATGTTATAGATAATAAATTAATAAACATGCAAAGACTCATGAGATATTTTTACCTACATAAAGCAAATTACAAATACCAGTATGGACATTGTATTATAAGTTTTCTAAAATGTCACAGATTTGCAGAAGTAAATCTGGAAGGAGATATGCAAAGATTTTAACATTATTTCTCAGATTTAAATTACTGTCACATCTTGCATGCTATATCTTCTAGTTTTTTTTAAATAACAACTAGAATAGAATTGCTTCAGTAATAAAAACTAATAAATTACCTTGAAATTTAGAAACACTAATTCTAAAAACTTTAGAAACACTAATTCTAGAAACTTTTCTTCACAACATAGTATGAAAAAGATTTTCTAAATTATCAGTACTTAATAGCCAAGCAACCATTTACTATAAGTAAATTTTAATTTATCCATTTGTTTAGTCAACAATTTTAAAAATTCAAAGTAAACTTTAATTGAATCATTTGTTTAGTTTTCAATTAACTTATTCTGCAATACATGTGTCAGTTGTTATGTCAGGCAACCAAGGTGTAGAACTGAAATAAACAAGCATTGGCCATGTCCTCAAGGATCTTTAAGTCATGTTCTGGTTAAGATGTTATTGTTTAGATTAATCTAATTTTGTAGACACTACCCTGCATTTAATTTTTTAAATCCCACTTTGAAATATTTAACTAGCGTGATATGAGAAACAACATTAACCTTAATAGTGTACTGTTTAGTGTCGTTGAGACCCAGTGTTAAGGGAATCGTGTGTTAAGTATGAGTGTGTGTATGGGTGTATGTGTGAGTGTTTATTTAACTCATTCCTTTTTTTAACATTTTATTTACTTATTTATTAAATTTATTAGGGTGATGTTGGGTAAGAAAACTATACAGGTTTCAAGTGTGCAGTTCAATAACACGTCATATGTATATTGCATTATGTGCTCACCAGCTAAAGTTAAGTTTCCTTCTATTTGATCTGTGTGTTTTACCTTCTTTACCCTTATCTACAACCTCCCTGATTCCCTACCCTCTGGTAACCACTAAACTGTTGTCTGTGTCTATGAGTTTTTGTTTGTTTGTCTTGTTCCTTTGTTACTTTCAGTTTTCTATTCCACATAGGAGTGAAATCATATGGTTCTCAACTTTTTCTGTCTGATTTATTTCGCTTAGCATAATAATATCAAGATCCATCTACGTTGTCACAAATGGCATTCTTAAAGACCATCAGAGCTATAACAAAGAACTGTGTGCATAGAAAGAGTTTGCAGATATAAAAACTTAAAAAATTTTTTTAACTTGACCTTATGTTGAGTATTATTCCACAATCCATAAAGTAAAAGATATAATCATGAAAAATGACTTAAAAACAAAGGACTTGACAAAATAGGAAAAAAAGTATTTGTTTTAATACTTAATTTTATTTATTTGCCAACCAAAAATATTACAATTCCTTCACAAGAGGTTTCTGAAAGTGTGTGAGAATGCTTATAGAGTATTTAAACTAGATATTTTCTGGTGACTGCATAGACAAAATGTATCATAAGTGCTTAATGAGTAGGGGAAATTTTGAATTTATTTTTATTTTACCTCTAAATGATTTAATTGTAAAAATTATGACATTTCTGTTATTAAAATGAAAGATATAGAGCTGAATTTCTGAAACGTTTATGATTTTTAAGTACTATACTAAAATATCTCCCCATTCCGAGCACTCTGGAAGTTTCTCTAGGGTTTGATGGAGACATGCTGTGCTGAATACACATGGGACCAGAAATAAGAATGAGAGTGATCCCGAGTAGAACCAGAAGGGCAGCTTGTCTGAAGTATGTGACATTTAAATCAGTGGTCTGCTGCTGAAAACTGTAATCTGACTAAAATATTTAGTTTGGTAGTATTCAAAAAAGAGTTAGGAGTTCTGTTTGCTTGTTGGTGGTATTTTTCCTTTTTGGGGAAAAGATGCGCTGCACACTTAATAAATATTTATACAGTGTGATAAATAATACAATACACTTCAGACTAAGACAGCCTCTCAAACAGGTACAAATAATTTACCAGATCACATTTTTTTTTTCCTTTTTGTCCCCAGGACGGCTAGGTTAGAGCACTGGTTAGCATAAGAGCCTCAACATTTATGAGGTAGAGACGTATATGAACACAGCAGAGTGGGAGATAAAACCACTAACATTTTAATATATATTCTTAAAATTGGCAGGACAAACTTCAAACTTCATATCTCAATGAAAAGAATTATTCTTTCTTAACAGAGAGATACTCTCTTCTTTTTACTGTATCATATCGACTTCAAAGAAAACATTATTTAGCTGAGTTAGAAAGAGGACCCAATCGGTTATTAGTTCACTGTCATTAAATGGTAGACTTTCTTCTCAGGCTCTCTGTCTTAGGCATTCTGCTCTTTGTCAAAATACTATCCGATGTATGATTTGTTCAGTGAACTCTGGGTATAAAGGAAAACTGAAACCGACTGTTCAAAATATTTCTGTCATCTGTTTTTACCAGATCCAAAGATCTACTATTGACCTGCATCCTGAAGGTCACACGATCTCCTGGCACTTGAGATCACCTGCAGAGAATTTTATGGAGGTATCTTCACCCAAAACAAAATCTTGATTAGAGCTGAACTTCAATGAATCATTTCCATGTGACCTTAGAAGGAACATAGAGAAGTCATTTCTACTTTTGTCTGACTTCTGATTCCTTTTTAGTTAAGAGCAGAAAAGAAATGCTGAAATCAGGAGGTGAAGACTGGAGGATAAGCAGACTATGAAAATTTCTTCTCAGAATTGTATATTTTACCTCTCATTGTAGCCTTGCAATCATCGAAGAGAATTAGGCTTCTCTTGATTATATCTGATCTAAATACTGCATTAAACAGTAGAAATTCAATATTATGACTATTCTCCTTTTATAAAAAGGACAGTTTATTTGTAAAGATTGTTAACCTTTATATTATTTTCAACATGTTACCATACTTTCAGTGATTTTCCTTGCTTGGTGGGGTAGTTAAGTTTTACAAATGAATAACGATATAAAGA
>NW_011888941.1:2324015-2333955 GCF_000151845.1 Pteropus vampyrus
GCATAATAATATCAAGATCCATCTACGTTGTCACAAATGGCATTCTTAAAGACCATCAGAGCTATAACAAAGAACTGTGTGCATAGAAAGAGTTTGCAGATATAAAAACTTAAAAAATTTTTTTAACTTGACCTTATGTTGAGTATTATTCCACAATCCATAAAGTAAAAGATATAATCATGAAAAATGACTTAAAAACAAAGGACTTGACAAAATAGGAAAAAAAGTATTTGTTTTAATACTTAATTTTATTTATTTGCCAACCAAAAATATTACAATTCCTTCACAAGAGGTTTCTGAAAGTGTGTGAGAATGCTTATAGAGTATTTAAACTAGACATTTTCTGGTGACTGCATAGACAAAATGTATCATAAGTGCTTAATGAGTAGGGGAAATTTTGAATTTATTTTTATTTTACCTCTAAATGATTTAATTGTAAAAATTATGACATTTCTGTTATTAAAATGAAAGATATAGAGCTGAATTTCTGAAACGTTTATGATTTTTAAGTACTATACTAAAATATCTCCCCATTCCGAGCACTCTGGAAGTTTCTCTAGGGTTTGATGGAGACATGCTGTGCTGAATACACATGGGACCAGAAATAAGAATGAGAGTGATCCCGAGTAGAACCAGAAGGGCAGCTTGTCTGAAGTATGTGACATTTAAATCAGTGGTCTGCTGCTGAAAACTGTAATCTGACTAAAATATTTAGTTTGGTAGTATTCAAAAAAGAGTTAGGAGTTCTGTTTGCTTGTTGGTGGTATTTTTCCTTTTTGGGGAAAAGATGCGCTGCACACTTAATAAATATTTATACAGTGTGATAAATAATACAATACACTTCAGACTAAGACAGCCTCTCAAACAGGTACAAATAATTTACCAGATCACATTTTTTTTTTCCTTTTTGTCCCCAGGACGGCTAGGTTAGAGCACTGGTTAGCATAAGAGCCTCAACATTTATGAGGTAGAGACGTATATGAACACAGCAGAGTGGGAGATAAAACCACTAACATTTTAATATATATTCTTAAAATTGGCAGGACAAACTTCAAACTTCATATCTCAATGAAAAGAATTATTCTTTCTTAACAGAGAGATACTCTCTTCTTTTTACTGTATCATATCGACTTCAAAGAAAACATTATTTAGCTGAGTTAGAAAGAGGACCCAATCGGTTATTAGTTCACTGTCATTAAATGGTAGACTTTCTTCTCAGGCTCTCTGTCTTAGGCATTCTGCTCTTTGTCAAAATACTATCCGATGTATGATTTGTTCAGTGAACTCTGGGTATAAAGGAAAACTGAAACCGACTGTTCAAAATATTTCTGTCATCTGTTTTTACCAGATCCAAAGATCTACTATTGACCTGCATCCTGAAGGTCACACGATCTCCTGGCACTTGAGATCACCTGCAGAGAATTTTATGGAGGTATCTTCACCCAAAACAAAATCTTGATTAGAGCTGAACTTCAATGAATCATTTCCATGTGACCTTAGAAGGAACATAGAGAAGTCATTTCTACTTTTGTCTGACTTCTGATTCCTTTTTAGTTAAGAGCAGAAAAGAAATGCTGAAATCAGGAGGTGAAGACTGGAGGATAAGCAGACTATGAAAATTTCTTCTCAGAATTGTATATTTTACCTCTCATTGTAGCCTTGCAATCATCGAAGAGAATTAGGCTTCTCTTGATTATATCTGATCTAAATACTGCATTAAACAGTAGAAATTCAATATTATGACTATTCTCCTTTTATAAAAAGGACAGTTTATTTGTAAAGATTGTTAACCTTTATATTATTTTCAACATGTTACCATACTTTCAGTGATTTTCCTTGCTTGGTGGGGTAGTTAAGTTTTACAAATGAATAACGATATAAAGAAAGAAAAAGAATAAATGACAAAAAGCTTTGCAATGGGACAAAAAGTCTGTGCTTGGAAAAAAATTACTAATCTTAACACTAAATGATAAAAATGGACACTTTAATAAAATTATAGGATACACCTCAATCATAGAGCATTAGTTCTGATTTCAAAAGTCTCAAGTATTTGAAAACACATTGGAAAACTTTTGGAAAAATAAATCATAACATGCGTTAATGAACACATTTGGAGACCATTTTGGGGTCATAGCACCAAGTCTCCTCAGGTTCTGACTGGATTGGAACTGGAAAATGAGAGCTGAAAAGGGATTAGCGGTGAACTATGGAAAATCATATTCAAGAGAGCTGTGTGACCAGGACAGTTTTCTGGTTTCAGCCAGGAAGGAACCCTGGAGCAGCTGGTAAGATGAGAGGATCTTAAATACAAAGATGAAGAGACATGAGGATTCTGTTATGGGTATAAATTGGTATTCTTGGAGAGAAATAGAGATTGGAATTTTTTTTTAAATATTTTTGACTACAGGACCAGGTATCTCTTAATTCTCTCAGCAGTTGTGCCCCTATGTTGGTTCCTTTTGTGCCTAGGGCTAGCTAAATCACCAGGTCTTTCTGAGTAAAGGCAATTTCTAGCCCATGCACATGATTGCCAATGGTTGCAGAAAAAAAAAACGCAAAGCTGTACATTCAGCCTTGCTCTATTTTATTAATTGGCTTCGATCAGGTTTTTACTCTAACCATAACTCATATCATTTTTTTGTTATTAGAAGGGTAATATTATTTGCTTAGTTGAGTTTTAGAGACTTTTGGAAAATAAAATGAAAAAAAATAACCTAAATCCCATCACTCAGAGATAACATTTGAAATGACAATGTTTCCATCCAGTCTTTTTCTGACCTAGGCTGCATGCTTGTGCGCCCAAGTGCGCGCGCGCGCACACACACACACACACACACACACACACACACACACACAATACATATATGCATAGTTTATCTCCTTGAAAAAAAAACTGTCTTGTGACATTAGTCTTCAAAAATATGCTTTTAATGATGGCATAGTATTTGATCCACAAAACTGGTCAAAGAGGAAATGTTGAGGAAAACGACTAGAAAAAGAATTTTTCTTTCTGATTCTTATCAATCAATTAATCAACTCGGCAATTTTTATTTAAATATCCTTGTACTGTGCAGTTAATATCTATCTGCCATGTCCAAAGGAAAAGTCTGAGAGTCGTTGTTTTTCCTAAACGCCTGACTGAAATCAAGTTATACTCTGTCAATGGCACTCCCTCATCTACCACTCGTTAACCATATCAAAAATGGAAATGAGTTCAGTTTGGCATAACTCATAATGTCATTTGGGAAGAAGGCAGAAGGAGCTGCGCCAACATTAATGTGCACTGTGTGAATAATTTACTTTAATTTCAATTAAAGCACCAGGATGAGATGTAGGAAACCTTTCCTGTGGCTGCTCTAAGCTCAGGGATTTAACTTGGTTAGCAGAACAATTTAGATAGCTTAGGGACCTAAATTTGGAGCCAAGATGTTATGGGTAAGGATACAAAATAAATAGTAGTCTATGGTGTCTGCAGGCTTTACAATAAGAGAATTAAAAGCCAAGAGGAAAACAATGGGCCAATTTGTGTGGATGAAGGCTGTAAATTAGTAGCTTTTATGAATGGCCTGTAGAAAATTAGGAGTAAAACGGGTCACAGACAGCTCTGGAGACTAAAAGAAATGGAGAAGTCAGAAGGGTGAGCATTCCACAGGAGACGAGGTGGGGAGGGGAGCACAAGAGAACACACATCTCACCTTTGTATCTCAGAGAGTCGGGGCTGTCTCTGATCCACTCTTACTTTTGCAATTGAAATGTTTGGCCAGTTTTATTCAGAGTCTCTCAGAAAAATAATCACTCTTTTCTGATTTAACAAAGCTGATTGTGTCATATTTCTAATATGTAATTTCCTTGTTCATTTTTAGTGTTCTGCTAGCTTTGCTCCTCCTCTCAGAAGTCTACTGATGCTGAAATTTATGTTTTACTTACACACTCTTTTGATCAAGACTGACCCAACTTGATATTGGCCAAGGCCCCTTTTGCCCCAGTACCTGAAACACCTCCTATTTTGGGTACTTTTAAATCTTTAATGTGTTATTGATCAGTTTCTTACTTCTTCAGAGTCGGTCGAAAACTCCCCAGCAATGAAAGATACTTAACATATAAACATGTGATCACGGCAATGTGGATAGTGTTGTATTAATTTTCAAAAATTGTAGTGCAGAAATATTTTGTGATTTGCCCAAGGTAATATAGTCAGTAGAAAATGAGCAGGTAATACAAGCCGTAGCTCTCAAGTCTGCTAACTGCTTTTAACCACCGCAGCCTGTCCAACTAGGCTACTGAATGAGATAATATGTGCATGATGCAAACTATGCATATGCAATTTTATTCATTTACGATATACTTTATTCACAACGAGTGCTATTATCTAGTTATAAAAGCAGTAGCAATATTGAACACACTTCTAAAATATTTAAAAGAGTGATTGACCCAAATTTTATATGTTAACAAAGCAGGCTCACATCTAGCCATCTATCATAGGGGTTAGCAAACTCCTGGCCTTGGGCCAAATTTCATCCACCACCTGTTTTTGCAAATAAATTTTTATTAGAACATAGCAACAGACATTCCTTCATATATTTTCTGTGATGGCTTCTGTGAAAAAACAAACAAACAAACAACAACAAAAAAACAGAGTTCAGTGGTTGCAACAAAGACGGTATGGTCCACAAAGCCTAAAATATTTACAATTCACTCCTTTATAGAAAAGTTTGCCAAGCTCTGGTCTTCCACGTTAGACTACACACAGAAATTCAAGTGAAGGATAAAGTTACTGATGTTACTAAAACACTCTTCCAACATTCATCTACAGAGTGCCTGTTCTCAAGAGTAGGAGTATAAAAACAATAGAACCTAGATCCCTACTCTCTTGAGATGGGACCAATTAAGCAGGAAATTACTGGGAAAATTTAATAAGAACAAATGGAGAAAACAGAGTATTTGCTTTGCATGGTCAGAGGAGGCATAAAACAAGGCCCAAAGGACAAGAGGATATCAGTTGATATAGACAGAGGAACGCAGCTAGTGTCGTTCAAATCCTATTGTACCTATTTCTTTTGCAAATGGGCTAAGCAAAGAGTGGGAATTGGAGTCATCTTCCTGACAAGACACTCTAGTTGTGAAGTTGGCACTGTCCGTGGCCAGCACAGCGAGAACCAAGGTTTTGGCATTCTACTCTAGACACCTCAGAGGGCTTAACAATATGCTCGCAAACATCCTCTCCACCTCTCTAATTCTAAAATTCTTTGATTCTATGAGTCCATCTAACTGTTCAAAATGAAATCACTGAGGTTTAAAGTAAAAATGCCAGATCTCACAATATTAAATGATGAAGTATTACGTAAAATTTCAGAAGCTCTGAAGACTATCATGGCCAGCCTTTTTCATTAGGAATGATGAATTGTAGCTTTTTATGGCACTAGTTTGACTTATTTTCATGGAATGCTTTTGTCTAAAGATGAGCGGAAATCACACAGTTATTTTCAAGTGGCAAATACATTCATGGTTTATTCACATATGCTTTCGGTTTACATATTCAAACCTTTCAAGTAAAAATCTTGAAAGAATCAATTTTACTGCTCTTCACTACATTTAATATACCTTCTCACGTCATTTGCCCTATGAAAGTGTATATATACATAGCAAGAGTAGTGGCGTCACATTGAGTCATCACCTGGTTTCATTTGTTTGTGCATATACTCAACAAATACATTTTAAAACAACCTCCAATTCTCTCCCCTTAACCTCCAATATTATTTTTGAAATTCATCATTGAGAGAGATTAATTTATCTAAAAGTGTCTGCTTCATTTTCCTTTCTTTTACAATTCAATTATATCTGGGCAAAGAAGCATAATCTTATACGTGGTTATCAAACCTCTTAGTTGTGCAGTAGAAGCAAACCATGTGGGTTCAAAGCTGGACAGAAAGGATTTAAGAAACTTAAAGTGAAAAGGCATAAGAAGGGCAAGTGGGTCACTAATCAGGTTTAAAGATAAGGTTAAAAAACTAAGGTGCTATAACCAAGAGATCTTAGAAAATAACGATTTGAAGAACAAAGGTACAATCTCTCTCTCATGTGATAGTCCAGGGGGAGAGTGTGAGAGCTGCTTTTCCCTGCACACTCTCGTTCAGGGTTCAGAGTTCTTTTTTTTTTTTCCCCACCAGTTGCATTTTAGAGAAGTTTAGATGACTAAGTAAATGTGGTAAAATGTGGCTGGATTACAGATGTGTTTCCTCTCTCCAGGTTTCTATGCTCTAAAGTTACCATCATTGTCTTTCTTACTCTATGGAAGTGAATCGCTAGTCTGGTCCACACTCAAGAGAGAAATTAAACTCCACCTTCTGGGAGGGTGTTTCTCCATTTATTCTTTATTAGGTGTATCTCCATTTATTAATTATTCTTTCTATAAGGATGATTCTCCCACTTAGTTAGCTAAGTTGTTTATATTCATATAGACTCATAGATATTTACTTTATTCTTTGGGCTATAAAATCCAATACTAACATTATTTATATTGTTGCTCAGATTGGTCCATTGTTGGACATTGGTAGTCTTTCATGTTGACTCATGGGTCCTTTTGACATGCACATTTCTGTACCTGTTAGTATCAGAGGATGTTCCTGGCTCATCTTGTATTTTCTTTATCTCATTCCCAGAATCAACTTTTTCTCTAAGACACCCTGATCCTTTTTATTAAAAACAAAATACAAAAAACAAAAAAATCAGTGTTCTAACAAATCAAGAACTGGGCACTAAATATTCTTTTCATCATTTGTACTCTATTAGTTCTAGGCACTCTCAACAAATACAAATAGAAAATATCTATATGTATAATTGAGTTAAGCCAATTACATTCATTGATATACTATTTTATATTTGGTTCCTGTCTTATATACTATCTCTCTCTTACTCTTTGTTAGGGTGGATCTTACGGTATTTATAAAGTTGTAAGTTATTGTTCTATTGATTATGTTTACACAATGAGTTTATAAAATGACACTAGGTTCTCTCCCTTTCTTAAGATTCTACTAATGTCTTAAAACTTGCTCTCACCTTTCCTCTTTCTTTCAGCTATATCACATTAAAAGTGAATCTATTTAATACTTAAGATATTATCAGTGAACTTATTCTACTGTTCCTTTTTGTCTTCTCATGTTTTCATCCACCTTGTTAATTTTATTATTAATGGATCTGTATTGTCAGAATGTATAGATACCTAATACTCTGTTTATTCTTGCCTGTTAGTCTTATTTCTGACATTAAATGTATTTGTGCTTTTCCTAAAATCTAATGTGGTTGCCTGACTTTTGTCCTTTTCTCAGGAAGGTTCTGTGGGGAAAATACTTAGAGTTTTTGCACAGATTTTCGCTTTCTGCAGCCTATATTTTAAATATCAATTTGTTTGGGGATGAAACACTTGGCTTTTTTATTTCTTGAATAGCTTAAACATGATGCTTAGCATTTTTCTGGTATGAAGTGTTGCTCTTGATAAATAAGACGTCAGTCTGATTTCTTTCCCTCATTAGTGGCTTAATATATTTTGCCTAGATGTCTAAAACATTATTTTATAATCTTAGTCAAGTATTTTTATTAAAATATGTTTAATGATGATTCTTTCGGTGAAATTGTCCAGTAAAACAATGTTTCCAACTGGGTTCTACCTCAAGAAATAAAGTTACCTTAAATCTCTCATAGTTTTTGTCTGTTTTTGTTGTTTTTGTTAATTCTGTTGTTTTGAATTTCTACTTGTCTCTTGGTTCTTGCAAAGGTACTGGATCTTCCTTTCCTTTGTCCTATATCTAGATTAAATTACTTTTACTTACTTTGTTTTTATTTTTTCTCATCCTCTATTACTCTCTTTTTCCAATGTGTTTTCTTTTTTTTTCTATTTTGACATATCATATCATAGAGTGCATCTATGTTAATTGTGTCCTGTTTTTTATGGAATCCATAGCTTCTTTACTTTTTCAGCTCCTTTTGCAACACCAGACAACAATTTTAGTCTTTTAAAATGTATTTTACCATGTTTTTGAACATGCTTGCATTATTTGTTGGTTCAATATTCAACTCATTTGGCTCTCTTTACTACTCCAATACCTGTGGCTTGGAGTTCACTGGCAATTCTTTTCTGCTGTCATAATTAAATGAGGTGATTTTTTTCTACCTTAGGTGTTTGCTATGCAAGGATCTCAGGTTGATGGGCACAGCATTCCTGCTTCTCCACTCAAAGCTCCCTACCTCAGTTGCTGTCTCAGTTTCTATTTGTAGAAATACCCTCCTGTTAGCTACCTTCTCCATTCCGAGGTGTTTCTATCCCTGCCCTTTGTATATGAATCTCTCTCTTCCTTTTGCCACTAGTGTTTCAGCTCTGCCCAAGTACAGATGAACTTATCTGCAATTTGGAAGCTAAAGATACCTCTCCCAGTTTTTCCTCTTTTTCAGATATGCTCCCTGAAGATGCAACTCAGAGATGAACTCTTCTTTTCTTGGAGTGATTACTTTATGGTGATTTTTACATTATGGGGTTTTAAGGTTATCAGAACTTTCTCTTTTCTCCTCTTTACTATCTATGCACAACTGCCAAAGCTACACATGGCCATGCTGGACAGTTTATGCCCCCACACACTTACACTCTGGGGTTCTAAAATTTTGTAATTTCAAACGTTATATAAATGGTATCATACCATATAGAGGTGGCTTATTTCCTGCACTGTAATCCTCTGAAACTGTATCCAAGTCATTGCTGTGTGATATTCCATGATATGTACATACTTGTTTAACCATTCACCTATTGAAAGACATCTAGACTATTTCTGGATTTTGGCTCTTATGACTAAAACTGCTATGGACATTTGTAAAATGTAAGTTGTCATTTTTCTGGGATAAATGACTTAGTATACCATTGCTGGGCTGTGTGGTAATTGTATCTGTAATTTCATAAGAACTGCCAAGCTGTTTTCCAGGGTGGCTGCAGCATTCAGTTTCCTACCAGCAGTGTAATCCAGTTACAACACATTCTTCCCAGGATTTGAAGTTGTAACTATTTTTCCTGGATCACCGCAGGGTGATCCAGTTACAACACATTCTTCCCAGCATTTGAAGTTGTAACTATTTTTGCTTGTTTTATTTTAGCCATTCTGATAGTTACACAGTGTTTTTTCATTGTGACTTTAATTTGCATGTCCCGATTACTGATTACTGAACTTCTTTTAATGTGCTGATTTGCCATCAGTATATCTTTCTCCTCAATGAAATGCATCTGTGCCTTTTGCCCATTTCATAATAGGACTGCTTGGTTTTTATTGTTATATTTTGAGAGTGTTTTATATCTTCCAGATACTAATTCTATATCGGATGTTGTGGTTTGCAAATATTTTCTCCCAGTTTTTAGCTTGTCTTTTCATCTTTTTTATAGGGCTTATGATATATTAAAAATTTAATCTTGATGAGATTCATTTTATTAATTGTTCCTTTTATGGATTGTGCTTTTGGTGTCAAGTCTAAAAACTCTTTGCCTAATCTTAGATTCGAATAATTTTTTCCTATTTTTTTCTATAAATTTTATAAGTTTATATTTACATTTAAGTCCATGATCTCTTATTTTTTTGTATAAGGTGTGAAATTTTATTCAAATTTCATTTTTGCCCAATGGCTATCCAATTGCTCCAGCACTATTTATGGAAAAAGCTATCCTTCCTCTATTAAATTCTTTCAACTTTCTGAAAAAATCATTTGAGCACATTTGTATGGGTCAATTTCAGGGTGTCTATTTATATATTACATTGATCTAATATACGTCTATCTCTCTCTTACACTACATTGTCTAAATTACTATAGCTATGTAGTAAGCCTTGATATAAAGTAAAGAAATTCCTTGTACTTTATGCTTATTTGTTAAAGTTGTTCTAGCTATTCTAGGGCAGGGCTTTGCCATACA
>NW_011888941.1:2336033-2351327 GCF_000151845.1 Pteropus vampyrus
ACTTCCCTTGGCTTTGGGGGTGTCAGAGGGACTTCAGTTTAATCCAAGGGAGGAATGAGTCAACCTGCACTGCCCTCTTTTGCCAAGTGACATGTCAGAGAATGCCAGGTCTGAATTTTCTTCTCTGTTTCATGAAGAAACCTCAGTCTCTCCAGCTCTGAGATCTCAAGCCAGTTCCACTTCTCACCTCTTTTCAGAATTCTCTTTCAACTGACTCCTGTGTTATAAGGGTACTTAGTAGGGAGGACCAACGAGAAACAACTTCAGGCTGTCTTATATGGACCAGAAATCTGTTTGTTGTTGTTGTTGTTGTTTTTAGTGGGGTTTTTTTTATGGAATTTGGGGAGATTATATAGACTATTTTGCCATTAAAAATCTCTCTTTCACAGAAAGTCTGGATTATTATAGATGTTTTTGAAGGTGAGTCATTTGGACTTATTCAATGATTAGATATAAAGTTTGAGGAAAACAGAGTGACCAGAGAGGGTTCAATTTGATATCCGAAGAACTGAATGAATAGTGGCCCATTAATTGAAGTGGCGAAAAATTGAGGGAAGCTAGGTAGGCTAGATTAGGATTGGTTTTTCATAGGTAGTTTGTCATTTCTCTTTTTCTTGTTTGTACATGTAATCTTGTTTGTACATGTTACATTTTAGATACTTATCACTCCACGAATTTGGGAGCGGTGAAATAAACAGTTTGTTATATGAATCTTGAGTTCATGGTAATGGTATCGTTTGAAGAAATGGATTTTGGAAACAGCATGTGCATGGCAGGTACAATATTAAAATAACAAATATTTCAATATTATGTATACGTAGTAGCACTGAGCCGAGTTATTTGATCTTGGAACCCCAAATTTAGAAGCCTATCCAATCACTTGCTGTTGTTTTTAAGTGTCTATTAACCTTTACAAGGATGGGAATAATTATATCTAATTTCAGAAACTAAACATAATTGTGTCTCTAAGCAAGTCTATGAAATTCAGAGAGTGGAGATTAACTTGTTTGGAACTTTATCATTCCAGAATTTCACCCCTGTTCTGAGTTAAAATGACAGTGAGTGTCTATTCTAAATACTGAGAAGAGTAAACGAGAAATCAGAAACCAGCTTGTGAAAGTACCATTTTATTGTAGGAGGCAGAAGATGTCTTCTGAAAATGTGAGGGTGACATTGAGCATTGTTGGTTCAGTCAAAGGATGATGCAGGCAGTTATCCCAGACAAAGTTATATAATAGTAGGACCCCTCCTACTCTAGCACAAATCCCAGACTGCATCGCCCCACAGTTCACACACACTTTTTCTTTATTAACTATTGCAGTATAATCCTTGTTATAAAAATAAAACAGTGTAACTTAAGTTTTATTTTTTCTTTCAAGAAAAGAACTAGATTCTGGCAAATGGGACCGATCCAATTTTAGGCAAATATCGTTAGAGTCCTTTTGTAAGGAGTTTATGATGAAGGGTGAGCCACTAGTAATTTCAGGGCAGGCCAATGCAACGACAGAATTATTGAATAGTCATTGTAACTAGGTATTTAAATGGTCCTGCATTTAAAAAAGGATTCAACTGTAAAAGCCAACTTGAGAGGAGACTATGAAATGTGTGAAGAAAAATAGCAATCGGAAGAATTGAGAGCCTATATTTCTGTTTTCTTTTCTTTTCTCTTCTTTTTTTCTTTTTTCTTTTCTTTTCTTTTCTTTCTTTCCTTTTTTTTTTTTTTTTTTATACCTGCCTTAAAAATGTTTGAGTCAACTAAAAAGGCTAAAAGAAAAATCTCAATTAATTTAATGGAAAAGCTCTTGTTGTAATATCACAATGCTATCTTGGAATATATTTACCATTTATTTGACAACATCCATTTAGTTTTCTTAAATTGCATACAATAACCATTTTTTGAGATAAATTTTCTAAGTTTATTGGTTATTTTGAAATTTCTCTGTGGCATCAATAAGATAATAATTCTTAACTTTTCTCCTTCTCAACTTTCCCTTCCTTTTGTCAATTCAAAAATGTCTAGATTTGGTCCCTTCTCAGTTCTGTTTCATTTTGTGTGATGCTAACTAGTAATTTCTTTCTAAGCTGCCTTTTCTGGACTATAAAAGGAAGACAAACCATAAGGCAACAACCACAGGTGAAAATAGTGATGTATCTTGATCTTCTGTGACCACAAACCACAATAAACTTCTCTGAGGCAAAGTTTAAAACATATAGAGGGTCTAGATTTCATGATTAAGTTTTGAAGCCAAATATTTTTATTTCCTATGAAATTTTAGTGTTCTTTAGAGTCGTATCACGTTTGTTTTGTTTAAAAGCAACCTCGCTTTTGATTGCTGAAGCATTTCATTTGAACATGTTATACCAAATCAACTGGCTTTTTGTTTTCCATCTTTTTTTTTTTTTTTCTCTGAGAACAGTCAGCAGAAATTGTGTCGTAAAGCACCATGAGAACAAGGGCATTGATCTCTCCAGTAGGAATTTTAGGCGACCTTCCCCTTGTCACTCTCAGCTGTAATTTAAGACATCAGCTTTAAATTATTTAGTGGTTTATAAGTATAAATAATTCACCAGTCAACAACTAAGGTGACAGCCCATTAATCAGCCTGCGAACCTGTGCGCAGGTGTCATTCTGTGGTCTGCATCGGGCTGAGTTCTGATGAGGCTGACGTACTTCCAGCCATTCTTCACTTTCTCTCCCTAAGAAGAGGCCCATCTTGCTTGTGGACTGAATTAATTGGGGCTTAGATTAAGAGGTGTGATCCAGAACTTCAGAGATGGAACCAAACTTTGCTACAAGTGTAGATGCAATCTCAGCTTTTCCAATACTGACTGGTTACCACCGTGCTGTGATATCACCAAAGGAGAGATGTGGAGAAAACAGACTAAGTAGTATAACTTCACAAGAAAGTTGTGATTTTTTTTAAATAGTGCATGGTAATGTTGCATATTTACTTTGGTCTTCTTATCTAGGAAGTTGGTTTTAAGTCATCACTGATTAGTTTTTTTCAGTAACTATGATACTTTTCTTCATCCATGTGAGCTAATGAAAACATGGCCATTTCTTTCTATAACTGTTGGGTATTTTGTTTATAATTCAGGGAATCCATGAGGTTTTTTGTTTTTGTTTTTGTTTTTTACCATAAGGTTCATACTCTCTTAAGTCTCTTTAATCTCCTAAAAATGTGCATTAACTTTCTATTAAAACAATGACTTTTGTTAGTTTAAAATCCACTCAAAATTTGTACAACAGACTAACGGCAAAATTACAAACTCTACAGAAAGGTAACTGGTAAAACCCAAATTATTGCATGGTTATATAGACTCTTGTTTTGTATATTAAGATGCAAAGGAGAACAGTCAACAGAACAGGTACCTTTTTTAAGCTTTAATTGGACATTTTTATTACTTATCCTTTTATAAACGTATTCTAAATAGAATTTAACTCAAAGAATTCTCAATTTTACAACTTCCCCCAGACACAAATGCACTCAGTAGCTATACACATTCATTTAGAGAGTAAGTTTGCAAAGGCCCAGAATCATTCCAGGTTACTTCTGACATCCTTCGTGCTTCTAGCTCCTGTGGTACTTCACAGGCCTATGTTTAAATAGCACATCCGACATAAACAATGATGACATGATAATGGTGTCTTAGCTCAGACAGCCGTAAAAAAATTTCATGAATTAATTTGAAAAAAATGAAATTAATTTTCCCACAGTTCTGGGGGCTGGAAGTCTGAGGTCATGATCCGTTTATGGTAAGGCTTGCAGATGGCAGCCTCTCACTATGTCCTCACATGTCAGAGAGAGAAAGACAAGTTCTTTGTCCTCTCTTCTTACAAGGGCCCTAATCCTATCATGAGGACCAAATATGCTAGGTGTATACTAGATATGTAGTAATTTCTAAGGGGTCTAGGAATCTTCATAAACACCAGGTATGTGTGCAAGCTGAATAAATAATAGAACTTGCATTATATACATAACCACATAATATGAGTTATAGATATTACTATACAGAAGTATGTGGAACTTCCACAAAACACTGCCTTATCTTTATTTCTCCTCGGCTTACTCTCTTCTAGAGGTAGAAACAAGTACAAAGTATTTAGACTACTCAATGGGTTTTGCACTATATCACTCAATCTCCTTCCCAGCCTAATTTCCTATCCTCCCCTTCCTAGCAATCTGACCATGGTGTGTTCATATCCCATTAATATCTTCCTGTCTGTGAATAAATGCTCTTATTTCTGTCTGATTTGTTCCTCCTCAACTTTTATTTTTTATTTAATTTTTAATTTTTTTATTTTTTCTATTACAGTCACCCCAATAAATCTAGTACCCATTTGGCACCATACGTAGTTATTACAATATTACTCACTATATTCCTTACACTGTACTTTACATCCCCACAACTATTTTGTAACTGCCAATTTGTACTTCTTAATCACTCCCTCACCACCCCCCCCATCCTACCTTCACCCAGCTCCCTAATGCCCCTCTCTTCTGGTGACCATCAAAACATTCTCTGTATCTATGAGTTTGTTTCTGTTTTATTTTGTTTAGATTCCATATCTAAGTGAAATCATATGGCATTTGTCTTTCTCTGTCTGATTTAATCCACTTAGTGTAATACCCGACAGAGCAGGTACTTAATCTGAACACTCTGATCACCTCTAACTGCTCTTCATTTCCAGTTTCTCTTCCACCAACTCTGACGGCACAAAGTAAGTTTCAAAGTTTCGTTCTGTCCGCACACCCCAACAGAGTGCATCAACATCTGCACACAATAACCACCCACACTGTGTGATACTGTGTGATATAGACACACACACACACACACACACACACACACACACACACACACACACACACGAGTGTTTTAGTCTACTAAAAAGTCAAGAAGAAAATCTCCACGAGAAGGTGCTTCCAGACTCTCTGCCATGCTGAGTACTTATGGGTCAGTTTCTCTGTGGCTGGAGCAGGACATTCCTTTTGAAGTCAGAATTTTATTTAAAAACTGAGATCAGATATTGCATGGTTTATGTCCAAACTCTCAACTCTATCAGGAATCCAGCTCATTTAACTTTTTTCAAGGTAGTATCCAAAGTTCATACTGAAGTTTTATCTTGACTGTTATCCAAGCAGCAAAACGGGTCCTCTTCTTAGGCACCTCTTCTCAGTCTTCATGTTACATTCATCTTTGCCCTTGCTCAAGTAATCCTCACTTAGGAGAAACTCTTTACTCAAGTTCTCCACAGAGTTAAACCCTGGTCTATAGGGTTACCCTGCATTCTCTTCAACCATGATCATCACTTAATCACCTGTTTGTTGTCTAACTCTAATCCACATAACCATCATTTGATAAGGGCTTATTATGTGCCAAGCACAAAGACAAAAATTTTGCAGACATTTTACCATTTAATTCCCTTCATAAGACAAGCATTTAAACAAAAATGCTATAGGTTACTGAACTTAGTAGTAGTATAATTAGGATTCAATTTTGACCTGACTGATTCCAAAGCTCAATGCCCTAAACACTCTACTGCATTGCTTCTAATCTAATTAAAACATCTACAGTCATTGCTTCCTGACTTCTGTGTGGAATGAATCCCCGTCACTCCCAAAATATTCCAATTGCCTCTAAATTTTGTTCTCCAATAGAATCTCCTCTTTTAGCGAATGTGACAACACCGGCCTCAAAACGCTCTTGCCCTGAAATCTGGTAATAATTATTGTATTAATCTATTTGTCTCCTATTATATACACATGAATTCTGACATGAGAGAAGTCACCTGATGTCCTGCTACCTCTTCTGCAGTTCATTTTAGTATAATTTGGAAAAAGAATGTCTGCTTCACATCTAATTCTAAGTTGAACTATGTACCAAATTGCTTTTCTGAATCTGTTAATTCCACAGTGTAATTCTTGGCTCCTGTAACTCTTCTCTTCCCCCTAGGACCCTGTTTCCCTGGTGTGGACATTGCCTATTAAGATGTCACCATGTGTCAGACTTTTCCTCAAATTTTGTAAGCAATGGGGGAAACGAGCCTGAGGGATAGCACAGCACAGCAGAGTCAACTGTGCAAAACTCAGCTAATATCCTCAGCCTCTCCAACAGAAGGATTTCCTTGGGGCAAGTTTTCTTCAGGCAATTTCTTATTGTCAGCTTCTTCAATCCATTCTGTCTCCTGATACTCTTGATATTTTTCTTCTCCCTGAGTTTCTGTTTACTAGATACCCACTCAGGCTCCATCTCTGGCTGCCCATGGAAACCATATCCATCTTCTACTTTATTAAACATTGCATGCCAGACGTCTCTTTGTATTGACTTATTCTATGCCAGCTCTGCCCTAACCCAGAGCTTCTTCAACCAAAACCTCTGTAAAGAATGGGTCATGCATTTTTCTATGTAAATCAACAATATATATAAGAGATAAATCCTGCTTTGCCTCTAAAAATGAGTTCTTTATACATAATAGTGAATCAATTATTTGTTGAGTGAAGAAACACATTTTCTTGTACTTAACATTAACTTTGGTATGTAATTTAAAATAATTTGACTTGTAAGGATATAAAATTGCTCTAACTAACCTTCGTAAATAAGCCGCTCTACTTTCACTTTGAGACTTCTATAACAACTCATTGAAATAGTAGACTCATGGCCAATTAACAGTAAGTTGTTTAGATATTTACTGAGTTAATTTTACCCAGCAGTCACAGTCACCTAATACCCTAAAACCATTGCTAAAGTGAGCACAGAGAATGTAAATACACACAAGGCACACACATGCTGTTCCTCCCTGTTTGGAACACTTACAAGTCAGGCACCCACCCCAGTAAGTCTTGGGCCTAGTCAAAGATTTACCTTAAGCTTTAGTTTATGGACAAAGCGTCTTCTAGGTTTCACTCCATGCAAACTTCTGTAGTATCTTCATTCCTTTATAGCCAGTACCTACACAACATCTGGCACAGAACTGCCACTCAAGAAGTACTTGTTAAATTAATTTAAATGATGATTCTATCCTTAAGAAGTTCACTGCTGTGAATAAAAGCACAATAGTCTTTTCCAAAGAAAAAATAATAACAATCAATTGTTTATTTCTTAGAGGAAAATAATAACACATTCGATCATTGCACTGGGTCAAAGCAGACATTGAATATTTGGGCCATTACCAGCTAGTGACTATATTTTAAAAAATATTTTGGTTTGTTCTATCATTATAATATGTCTCAAGGTTTTCTCATTAATTATTGACATATTATTATGTAGTCAGCACATTTGGGACATACATCCTGAATAGTAGTAAGAAAATGTGGTTTATCAATAAAATAAATTGTTTCCTGTCCAGATGATATGATGATGCTTGGTAACAGAGTAACTGGGGATAAAACTCTTGACATACAAGAAAAACGATGAGGAGGTTTATAATTTACATGAATGTCAAAACAAGCGGCAACAGTACCAAAACTGAAGGTGCACTCAATGTGAGGCAAAATTTTACACCCAATAATACAATCTTAGTAACATCTTCTATAATAATTGTGATTTATCACCCCCATTATTTAAATAAACAAACAACTTTTGAAAAACGCATATGATACAGAAATATTTAAATAAATAAATATCTGCTTAAAAAGTCTGGATCTTTAATTATCAAACTTTATAGTGTAATGCTTAAGAATATATATTTTGGGAGGGACGGGATTCATATGGTTCATAGAAGATATATGTTTGAATTGGTGTTTTCAATAACCTGAATTTTCCTACAGCGATGAGGGTCTTTATGTAGATTTTGTTGGCTGTGGAATAGCAATTTCTAAATGGTCAACTATCAAAACTGTTCTGATAGGAGTGCCCAGGACTTCCACGAACGTCCACTTAGATCCTGGCTCAGTGATGCGAATGCAAGCAACATTTTCCCAGGAGAATTTTCTTTTAATGATTGTGTAATTTCTCTTATGGACATTAATAAAGTAAATATCTAGTTGGAAGATCTTCTAGACATTTTTGTTCTTCCTTCTCTAGAATATTTTCATGAGCTATTGGCAGCAGTAAATGAATAGGAGATGAAATCCAAGTCAATTGTGTTCAATTTTAAAATATTTCATAAAAATTACAGATATTTTTAAAATGTGAAGATCACCAAGATATCTGAAGTTTATTGATAATCACAAATATAGTTAATTAAGAATTAGTAATTTTGTATAATATATAATATATAGCCTTACTAATTTTGGAGGTGAGTTTAAATTAGTGAAAACTCTGGATTACAAGGTTTTGGAATGAAAAATAATCTTAATGTAAAGAAGCCTCTTGAGACTGAAATATTACAAGATTTGCAGAGATAGCACCTAAATTTCCCTTTTCTAGTACACAGAGTCACTTGAACCACTAAGAACACATTCAATACATTTTCATAAAAGTGTAAGAATGTTTAGATACAGCTATTTAATTTTGTGCAGGAGTGATGTCTTCACGAAAAGTCAGTTCATAGTCACAAAATCTATGTCATTACCATCACATTAATGAAGTTTTGACGGAGCCATGAAAACATAATCCCTCATGCCATTCATCCATCCAAGAATCTATGGTAGTTACTTCTATTCTTTGACAAAAACTAAGCATACAGTAAACAAAGAGTACTCCATGGAAAGTACTAAATGCATCCCCAGGCCAGTACTATCTGTAATAGTTCTTTAATTTTTATTGAACAAGTTTAATGAATATTGATAAATTTCTCATTGTTTCAGCAGGCAACATGAATTGTATTTCAATAGTACGGCTCCAAAATTCAATAATGCAATGCAAAGACATACCTTGGAGATGTTGTGGGTTTGGGTCCAGATCTCCACAGTAAAGTAAATATTGCAATAAAGTGAGTCACATGAATGTTTTGGTTTCCCAGTGCCTATAAAAGTTATACTTACACTCTAGTTCAGCCTATAAAACATGCAATAGCATTATGCTTAAAAAATAATGTACACACCTTAATTAAAAATACTTTATTGCTAAAAAATGCTAATCATTATCTGAGCCTTCAGCGATGAGTAACCTTTCTGCTAGTGGAGGATTTTGCCTCGATGAGATGGCTGCTAACTGATTAGATCAATCATTGGTGAAGATTGGGGGTGGCTTTGGCAGTTTTTTAAAATAAGATAACAATAAAGTTTGCTGCATCGGTTGACTCTTCTTTTCACAAACGATTGCTCTGTAGCTTATGATGGTGTTTGACAGCATTTAATGCGCAGAACCTTTTTTGAAGTTGGAGTCAATCCTCTCAAACCCTGCCGATACGATACTTTATCAGCTAAGTTTATGTACTATTCTAAATCCATTGTTGTCATTTCAACAATCCTCGCAGCATCTTTGCCAGGAGTAGATTCACTTCAAGGAGCTAGTTTCTTTGTTCATTCATAAGAAGTAACTCCTCATTCGTTAGAGTTTAACCACAAGTTTGCAGGAATCTGGTTACATCTTCAGGTTTCACTTCTAATTCTAATTCTTTTGCTGTTTCCACCACATCTCCAGTTACTTTTCTACTGAATTCATGAGCCCTCTAAGTCATCCATGAGGGATGGAATCTACTTCTTTCAAACTCCTGTTAGTGCTGATGCTTTGACTTCTCATGGCTCACACATTTCTAATACCATCTAGAACGGTGAACCCTTTCCAGAGGTTTTCAATTTATTTTTCCCAGAATCATCAGAAGAATCCCTATGTATGGCAGATATAACCCTCCAAAATATATTTCTTAAATAATAAGACTGGGCTTCAGAATGGGTGTTATGTTAGCAGGCATGAAAAGAATTTGTCTTGTTGTCCACCTCTATCAGAGCTCTTGGTTGACCAGGTACATTGTCAATAAGCGGTAATATTTTGAAAGAAATTTTTTTTCTGAGCAGTAGGTCTCAACAGTGTGCTTAAAATTCTCCATAAACCATGTTGTAAACAAATGTGCTACCATTCAAGCTTTGTTGTTCCACTGAGAGAGCACAAGCAGCATAGATTTAGCATAATTCTCAGTGGTCCTAGGATGTTAAGAATGGTGAATGAGCACTGACTTTATCTTAAAGTCATCAGTTGCATTAGCCCCTAATGAGAGAGTCAGCCTGAACTTTGCAGCTTTGAAGTCAGGTACTGACTTCTCTCTAGCTATGAAAGTTCTCTATGGCATCTCCTTTCACTATGAGGCTCTTTTGTCTTCGCTGAAAATCTCTTGATAATGTAGCCGCCTTCATTAACTTTTTTAAGCTAGATCTTCTGGATAACTTGCTGCAGCTTCTAATTTAGCACAAGCTGTTCCACTTTGCGCTTTTATGTTATGCAGATGGCTATGTTCCCTAAGTCTCATGAACCAACCTCTGCTAGCCTCAAATTTTTCTTCTGCAGCTTCCTTACCTCTCAGTCTTCCTGGAATTGAAGAGTTAAGACCTTGCTCTGGATTAGGCTTTGGCTTAAAGGAATGTTGCGACTGATATGATCTTCTATCCAGACCACTTAAGCTTTCTTTATATCAGCAAAAGCCTGTATTACTTTCTTATTATTTATATGTTCACTGGAGTAGCACTTTTAAGTTCCTTCAAGAATTTTTCCTTTGCAGAAGGTTTTCAACATGCCTTCTCACTAAGTTTAATCATTTTTAGCTTTTGATTTAAAGTGACAGATGTGTGATTCTTCCTTTTACTGGAACACTTAGAGACCATTGTAGGGTTACTCATTTGCCTAATTTCAAAATTTTTGTGTCTCGGGGAATAAAAAGGACCGAGAAGAGGAAGAGAGATGGAGCAGTCAGAACACGGGCACATGTATCCATTAAGGTTGCCATCTTCTGTGGGTGAGGTCTGTGGCATCTCAAAGCAATTACAAGAGTCACATCAAAGGTCATTGATCCCAGGTCATCATAATAATTATAATAAACATGAAAAAGTTTTAAATATTGAGATAATTAGCAATTAAATAAGTGTGACACAGAGACATGAAGTGAGCAAATGCTGTTGAAAAAACAGAGCCAAGAAACTTGATCAATGCAGGATTGCCAGAAACCTTCAGCATGTGAAAAATCCACAATATCTGTGAAGTACAGTAAGGTGAAGTGTAATAAAATGAGGTAAGCCTGTAGAAGATAATTAAAAAAAAAAAAAAAAAAAAAAGGAGCAGGAAAAAAAAGAACAGGTAGAACCAATATAAAACTAATAGTAAAGTGGTAGACAAAGTGAAATATATAAATTATTCAATTAAATGTAAATAAACAAAATAAATCCAAATTAAAATGAAATATTGTGAAAATGGAATAAGACAACAATTTTAAGCCGCTTATAAGGTCTGCACTTTAAATGTACAAAAAAAGTGTACTTTGAAAAATCTAGCAATAAAAGCCTTTATGAGAATGATTAGATCTACTGATATTAGTCAATTAGACATTAAAAAAAGAATCATTACTCTTGACTCATGGTTTAATTCACCAAGAAGAGATAATAATTCTAAGTTTGTATGCACTCATTATACAGGTTTAAATATATATGAAAAAAAAAATGAAAGAACTAAAAGGACAAATAAACCGTCTATAATCGTTGTGAACAATTTTTATACACTATTTTCAGTAACTGGCAGACCCACAGACACAAATCTGTCCCTACAGATAAGGAGGACATATATAACATGATTAATGAAATGGATCTAATCAACATACCTAGAACACTGCAACTAATAACTGCAAGATACATTATCTTTTTAATTGAACATGGAATTTTTTCTTTAATTCATTTTTTCTATAATTTACCATCAGCCTAAAACAGCAAGACATTAAATACACAAGAATTAAAATTGTATGGGAGGATGTTCTCTGACAAGAGAATTAATAAGAACTCAATACCAAAAATGTACCTAAAGAATTCTAAAAATATTTGGTAACTTTTAAATAGCAAATAGGTCTAGGAAAGAATCAAATGACAATTTGGAGACACTTTTAACAGAACAGTAGTAATAATAATAATAATAATAATAATAATAATAATAATATTAAACTTGTGGAGTGCAAATAAAGTCACACCTACAAGGAAAATGTTTATCCTTAAATATATATGCTATGAAAGAAGAAAAGCTAAAAATCAATTATCTAAACATTTATCTTAAGAAATTAGACAAAAAATAATACATTGAATCCAAAGAATTTGGAAGGAAAAATAAAGTGTACAAATTGAAAAATTCTAAAACAATATTTTAAAAAATGAAGTTTGACAGAGCCACACTTAGTTCTTCAAAAATTAGTAAGTTCACAAAATGATATAGACTATTACATTAAAAAAAAAATAGAAGGGACAAACTACCAATATCAAAATGAAAAAGAGGCTATCATTATAGATCCTGCAGGCCGTAAAATAATAACAGGAAAATATCATCGATAATTCTATGCCAGTTTATGTGATTTTTACATGAAAAAGACATAGTTTTAGAAAATTACTATGTACCAAAACTAACAAAATATGAGTAGAAATTGCACTGGTGATTAAAAGTTTTCCCAGAAATAACTAAGGCAAGCTTAAACAGTTTTATTGGCCAATTCTTCTCAATATATATATTTTAAAAAATCACGACTCTTATACAACGTTTTACACAATAACAAAAAGAGAGCCTTTCCTAACTTGTGAAGCCAGCATGAGATGCTTTCAAATCCTCCAGAACATTACCAGATAGAAAAATTTCAAATTCATCTCACTCATTAACATAGATGCAACAATTCTAAACATGTTATAAACAAATTCTAGAAACATTAGAAATTGAATTCAGGTATACGTATATGTAAAAGAAATATAGTACCACTAACAGGGATATATTCCAGGAATGTGAAGTTAATTTAAATTGTAAAAACCCGTTCATGTGAACTATATTAACAAACTAGAAGAGAGCAATTTTAATGTCTTCCCCATATAGATGCTAAAGGGCAAGAGAAGGTGGGAGAGGTGGACAGAGACAGAGACAGAGACATAGAGAGGCACAGAAAGAAAATGAAATAGAAATAGAAAACACTCATCATGCATCACAATTTTATTAAAAAGTAAAATAAAGCAACACTGATGCTTTAGTAAATTAGGAAAGGAAGAGAAACAAACTTAATCTGACATGCGGTATCCAAAGAACCAAATATTATACTTAATGTTAGAATATTAACAGCTTTCCCCAAACTAAATTGGGGAAGAGACAAAATACCCACAATCACCACACTCATTCAACATTACGTCAGAGGTTCTAGCCAGTGAAACTGTCAAGAAAAATGTTTAGGTTTCAAAAACAAAATAAAAGCATGAATATTTACAGATATGATCACGTAGACAGAAAATTTTTTAAAATCTACAAGATATATGCTTTAGCATGTATATTTAGTAAAGTCACTAAATACACACTCAATGTACAAAAATCAGTTGCATTTCTCTGTACCAGCAATAAACCAGTTGAAATATTTTTAAATTATACTATTACCTTAATACCAAGAAAGACCAAATGTCTCAAAATAAATCTACCCAAATATAGGTATGACAGTGGCACAAAAATACTATAGAAAATTATTGAGACAAGTTAATGTACATGAATTGAAAAAGTCAGCATTGTAAAGATGTTAACTCTCTCCATACTCATTTGGTTTAATACTCATTTTGTGTGTGTGGAAATTCTAAAGTCAATTCTAAAATTTATATAGAAATACATATGGCCAAGAATAGCTAAGGTAATCATGCAGAAGAACAAAGTCGAAGGATTTTACTTCCAGATATAAACAATAGTTAAGACAGTATGGGATTAGCTTAAAGAAATACAAATAGACTAATGGAACAGAATAAAGAATCCAGAAATATACCCATAAATATACATCAACAGTTATTTTATGACAAAGTTTTCATTCCAGAATATTGGGTAAAGCTTTGCTAGTCTTCTCAATAAATGTCATTAGGTCTATTTGCTATTCATATGAAAAAATAAACACTGAACTTTCTCTCATACCACACACACAAATTAACTCTAAACAGATACAGATATAATTATGAAAGTTAAAAAATCATGAAGTTTCTAGAAAATAACAAAAGACAGTATGTTCACAGTCTTAAAGATAGACAACAATTTCTTATATAAGATATAAATCCTATTAACATAAGGAAAAGTTTGGCAAACAAGACTGCATTAAAACTAAAAAATCTAATTCCTCAAAATATGCCAGTAAGAGAGTAAAAAATACAGAACAACTGAAAACACTAACTAACTAAGTAACAACTAACTAACTATAAATATCTGACAAAGGATATTCAGGATATATAACTCCAACAAATTGACAAGGAAAAGAAACATATATTTAAAAAAAAAAAAGACTTGAATTGGTATTTTTGGAAGATATCAAAATGGCTAATAAACATGAAATTGCCCTACCTTGTTTATGTTAGCAAACTACAAATTGAAGCCCCATGACATAGTATTACACTTCCACAGGAATTTCTAATAATAATACAACTAGCAATACTAATATTTCAAACACTCTGGTAGAAGTCTTGGCATTATCTATTACAGCAGAAATTATGCTGAAACTACTGGTTCTCTACCCAGCAGAAACGCATGGCATGTGCACCAGAATACATGTACAAGAATATTAGCACAGCAAGATTCCTAACAGCCATAAACTAAACACGGTCTAGTCTGTTTTTTTAATGGAATACTCTAAAACGATAAAAATGAACATACTGTTGTAATGCATAACATTAGGAATAAGTTTCACAAACAAATCTTGAAGAAATATTCTATACGAAAGAGTGCTCACTATATGATCTCGTGTATACAAAGTTTGATAAAGGCAAAATTCTCCCCAGTGATGAGTCAAGGTAGTCACTACCTGAGGTCCAAGAGTACCTGGGAAAAAGCCTGAGGGAACTTCTGGGTTATTGTCAATACTTTGTTTTCTCCTCTAGGTGTTGTTTACATGGGTCTGTTGACTTTGTGAACAGTTGTTGGGTGGTATACTTATAACGTGTGCATTTATCCATGTATTTGTACTACGTGAAGAGATAATTGAAAAAAGAAACTGTAATTCTACTGCTGGTTGTTATGTTATGTTTGAATTATGAAAGCCATAGACATTTTCAAAAGAGAAATTGATGTATTAGTGATTTCAAAGGAGTTTCTGTTGGACTTAGTCTCTCACATAAAAATAGAAAGAGAAAAGTGTGGTCCACAGAAATCTAGAGTTTTTAATGTGGAAGCAATGAAAGGAAGGGCATGGTGAAGGTATGGATGGAGAGATGTAGGTTTCAATGTATT
>NW_011888941.1:2351377-2362193 GCF_000151845.1 Pteropus vampyrus
TCAAGGTAGTCACTACCTGAGGTCCAAGAGTACCTGGGAAAAAGCCTGAGGGAACTTCTGGGTTATTGTCAATACTTTGTTTTCTCCTCTAGGTGGTGTTTACATGGGTCTGTTGACTTTGTGAACAGTTGTTGGGTGGTATACTTATAACGTGTGCATTTATCCATGTATTTGTGCTACGTGAAGAGATAATTGAAAAAAGAAACTGTAATTCTACTGCTGGTTGTTATGTTATGTTTGAATTATGAAAGTCATAGACATTTTCAAAAGAGAAATTGATGTATTAGTGATTTCAAAGGAGCTTCTGTTGGACTTAGTCTCTCACATAAAAATAGAAAGAGAAAAATGTGGTCCACAGAAATCTAGAGTTTTTAATGTGGAAGCAATGAAAGGAAGGGCATGGTGAAGGTATGGATGGAGAGATGTAGGTTTCAATGTATTATAGCAAGCCTTTGGGTTATGGCAGCATCTTCAAGTGGAAACACACATGACTGGAGACACTAAAGAAATGTTGGCACAGGCCTGAGGGAGAAATTAAGTAAAGGAGACAGTGATGGAGAAAAGATTGATAACTAGGCCTTTTCTGTGCTCCTTCTGAATTGATATAATTATTGTCTGTCCACAGCATTTATTATATTTGTCATTCACTTTGACAATTGATTATGTGTATCTTGTCTTGTCACTTAATTATTTCAAAATGTATTAGATTGAACCATATGATATTGTCAATATTCAACCGTTTTATTTTAACCTACAAAAATGACAATTTTATACAGCCCAACTTAATCATTTGTGTGCATTAGCAAAATTCACTTTCGTCAGCATTTTTTTATGCCTAGCATGTCTGTAAACTCTTTGTATCTCACTTATTTCATCCACAAAATGGGTATTCATAGAGCTATCTCATTGATGAAATAAAACTTTCAGGTGAAAGTGCTTTGTAAACGATAAGGTAAAGCTCTAGTTATTAATGCAAAGACTAATATAAGCTATTGCTAGATAAATCTTGCCAAAAGAAAGCATTTCTACAGTGGCGATAACTGGAATCACTGTAACTAAAGGGAATAAAATTAAAAAGCATTTTATAATATGGAATTCAGCAAAAATGGCAGAGGAGGGGTGAAAAAAATGTACAATTGCCATTTGGATCTGACTTGTAGCCATTTTGAAAATGTAAGGTCTCATTAGGTCATTTTCCTTAAAAGTTTCCATGGATAAAATCAGTAGCCTGGCACGCAAGTTCTTTCACAGCTAATCCCCAGCTTTCATTTCCAGTCTCATATTTCTGGCATTTATCTGGAAAAACCTACTATGTGTCAAGCACTATGCTACATGATGGAAGTATAACAGTAGCCAAAAGTGAAAGAGTCCCTATCATCTCAAAGTCTAATCTAGAAGACAAGGCAGGCAATCCAATATAGTGAATTAGTACAAGAGTCAGAGGAAAGAACTAAGATAGTGAGCTAAATTTGGTTCATCAAGTTTGAACAGCTTACCTGATATCCAAGAAGAGAAGTTCAAGAAGCAGCTAGCTACCTGAGAAAATCTGGACCTTGGAAGATTTTGAGGGGCTGAAGGTTCAGATGAGAATGGAAATCATGCAAACAGAAGAGATTGCCCAGGGTAGAGGGCATAGAGAGGGCAGTAGTGTCAAGTCGTGTCCAGCCTCTGAGGGATGTTCAGAGAAGAGAAGGCCACAAATTTGAGAAGCAAGTGCTAGAATAATAAGAAACAGCATTTTCTAGAGAACAAGATGAGATAGTATTTCTAGAATTCGAAAACAGTTTTAGATGTTAAGAGATTGCATTGATAAAACAGAGAAAAGCTATTAGATATACAATAAGAAGGTCACTGCTGACCTTTGAGAAAGTAATTTTAGTGGAAAGAGACAGCAGCTGAAGGTGCTAGCTGAAAATGAGGATTAGAGAAATTTTATTTTTATTTTGGAAGACATAAGCATATTTACATGTCAAAGGAGAAGTGTTAAGACAGACAGAAAGGCTTATCTTAGAGGAAAAAGAAGGTATTTCTGATAAGAATGAGGTTTCTGGAAAAGTGTCAGGGGGTAGAATTCAAAGCACAGGCAGAGAAATTAGTCTTAGACAGGAGGAAAGATCTTCACCCATTGTAATAAGAGGTACAAATAACAGAGTGTATGCAGGGGCAAGCAATAGGGTCTGTTTAGTGAGACAAGGTATGAACATGCTACTGTCTGTCTTGTTACTTCTGTCATCTCTCAGAAATAGGAAATTAGGATGACGGCTGAAAGTAAGCTCACCTATGATATCTGCGGAATAAAGAATTTAACCTTACCTTGAACGAGGTCTGACATTTGCTGTTGGCTTCTGGAAGGTGATCTCTAAACCCCTGGAATGTCTTTGTTTGACTGGGTGACATGGGTCACACTAGGTAGTTGAACAATATGATTCAAGGTAGGGCTGGCAATGCTGGAAAGGATACCAATTTGATTTACAATAGAGGCTATGGGTTATATGGTATTAGTCATCCTGGAGATTGAGATCAACCACATAGGCAATCCACCAATCAATCAATCACGCCTATATGGTGGAACTCTTAGAAAAGCTCTGGTAACAGAGGCTCAGGTGAGTTTCTCTGGTCGGCAATACTCCTTATGTATCACCACACATAAGTGCTGGGGAGTAAAATGTCCTGACTCCACAGGGAAGGACAACAGAAGCTCTGTATTGGATATTTCTTCTGACTCGGCCCTATGTGATTGTTCTGTTGGCTGATTTTAATTTCTATCTTTTCCGTTTAGTGACACATAACTATGTGTATATCAGCTTTTAGTGAGTTCTGTGAATCCTTCTAGTGAATTACCAAAACTCAAGGTATCTTAGAAACTCCTTGAACATGCATTTGGTGTCAGAGTGAGAATGATCTCTGTAGACTGTGTTCTTGCCAATTGCACAGTTAGCTAAAACTCTTACAGCGTCTCTAGGCTCAGGAAAATAGAGAATATGTGAAGTGACTACTGTCAAGAATCTGAGCATAAGCTGAGCAGGGAAGGAGAAGGGGCTCATCGGGCAATTGAGGGCCTGGGGTGGGAAGAGGCATTTGGGTGTCACAGACCTTTGAAGCATCAGAGTGCAGTCTACTGCTCCTGTTACTCAACTTTTCTGAATTCATGCTGCCTGTAATCTAACAAGTGTTCTGTCCATTTCCCAAAGCTGACATCCAGCCTCCTGTGCATCACCCGAGTCCCCTGTGTCCTTCCAATTGGTTCCCTATTTTGTCTAAGACCACCATAAACCAAAGACGAAATCCAAAAATGATTTCTTGTTACATCCACAAGCATTATATTGCATTTCACTATTTAAAAGTTTAAATTATAATATTTCCCTAGTATTTCAGTCTATGCATGCAAGCCTTTTCAACACATTTTAACTGAAACTCTGCTTACTGAGTTTCTGTAGGACATTATATCGGTATTTAGCATTTGGGATTAGACTTGCTGGCTTTCCTCATTCTTTAAAAGTGTGCGCAGTCACACACTTTTTTTTCCCTCACGCTTTGTTATAGAACATTTGTGCCTTGCTACCTTTCTCCAACCCCAGTGTTATTCATTTCAGAAGTACCGTCCTTGCAACAACTAGAGATAGAGAATTTCAAGTTTTTAGGGCGTTAAAATGACAATATTCCTTAGCTCTGGGTTGTGATTTCCAAGCCATGTTTTTGACTGCCTTTTTTTTTTTTTTTCATTAGTCATATACAGAAGTGATAATTCCTTAAAGTAAAAAAGACCTGGGTCTTGAGTCAGGAACAAAGGAACAGACAGTACTGTTGGCTTACAAAGAACATTTACTGGAATACATTCTACAGCATACAAGTATGTAGAGCCACCGAAGATAGAGAGCTGTGTGTCTAAACATTTGTGACAAATAGAACTCAGATGGAAATGTATCTTTTAAAGGAGAAAAAGGCATCAACATACATTCATTATTGAGTGTGAGAACAATGTAAGCTTACAATATAGATCTGAGCAAAAGAAGATCAGCTTAGAAAAAATGATGAGTTTTTCTTCTCCATGGAAAACCTTTTGCAGTTGTCAGCATAGCTTCCTTGTTGCCTTCTAATTTACAGCCAGTACAACTTTTTAATTATGAAGAAGACTCTAAAGACTTTGTAGCCAACTTAGTGGTTCAAGATAAACCTTACTCTGGAATTCACATTGCAAACCCTGCAGTAAGGAAGTTTTGGGGACTAAACGAAAAGTCAAGTTTAATAAAAGACAAATGAAAAAAAGTCCAAATAACATTGTTTCAAAATTTTTTAGATAACTTTTTAAAGCACAATGATCTATTTTTAAAAATTGTGAGACTGGACAAGTTCCCATTCCTTTAGCATTTATGTAATGAATATATATGTGAATATAAACACAGATGGAATATCATGAGGCAGAGACAGCATATTACAGTGCCATAATTTTAAAACTAGAAAACTTCCATCCTTGATGTCAATAAATTAAATTACATTAGAAATAGTCATTTGCTTTAAATTGAAAAAGAAAGAAATCTTAAAAGACACTCTCTTTCTTCTGCCTGGAATGCCTATTCTTCCTATTGAAATATAGCATGTAATTAAGATCTTGTTTAAATGCCTCTGATTTGATAAAACTATGTTAAAGTGTAATTGTTATTATGACCTATCCATGTTCCCCTCAAACTGTCCATAAAATGGTCACTTCTTAAAAATAAGCCATGTTCTATTTGTTGTCTATGAGCTTTAGCTTTGCCACCACAGACGTACCCCTAGGTATTTAGGAAATGCTAAGTAGTGAATGGAAGAAGAATTGAAATTCAATAACTGAGTCTATCATTTCAGAACTAAAATAAACAAATAAATACAGAAGCACCTATATTACATGCAAAAAAAAGAAATGATACCAAAAGGATTAAGTATTTAAGTGTAAAAATAAACCATCAAATATGTGAATATTTGTATAATATAATGATATGCTTATGACTTCCCAAACATATTACCAAGGTAAATTTATAAATTACGATATTAATTTGTCTATATCAAAATTTTAAAGTTTTAAGTTATAAAAATAAGTTAAAAAGCAAAAGTATGTATGTGGAATACATTCTTTCTCGCACACGAAATATATTTAAGAAAGGCCTAATATTCTTGAAATATAAAAGCAATTTCAAATCTATAATTCTTAGCATCTCTAAGCATCTCTATAAAAATTGACGATATACATGAGCAATTAATTTAAAAATTACAGGTACATAACAAAGAATAAAAAATTTGGACCTAATTATATGCAAATTAAATGAAACTCATGCACAACTTCTCTGTCTTTCAAATGAATGAAGATTAAAAAGAATGACAATATTAAGAAAGCATATGGGAAAAGCAACATGCCAGTCTCCTAAAGTGGCTATTACAGGGTAATTCGAAAATGTGTATGATAAAAAATTTAGTTTATACTCTACAATTCCACTTTTAAGACAATGATGGAGGACAGGTATACCTATTATAATCGGCGATATAGACCTTCCCCAGCAACACTGACTCATTTATTAATTATGATAAATCCATATGATTCACTCTTAAGAATGATGCTGTGAACTCTTATTTTGATATTTATAATATTCTGTTGAATGTAAAATATGTAATGCCATATTTGGAAGATAAAGAGAACACTTAAATATAAACTTTACGATGATAAAACAAAATGTGCACAATAGATGACATTAGTGAGATGGCATATATATTAAAAAACATTTTCTATGTTATCTAATTTTGATATGATAAACATACATGAGTTTAGTAACCAAAAAATACAATTTACGAAATATGATCTCTCAAATATAATTAGAGACAATGAGAAAATAAATGTATTCATAAAATATTACCGAAAATTAAAGCTATCCTGAATAATAGCAAATAGTCAAATAAGTTGTAGTACTTCCATATGATGGAATGTAAAGTAACTATAATTTAGTTATACTATGGGAAATGTTTAATGTTATGTTAAAAAGTCAGACATCAAAGTTGAAAATATTTTATAATCTCAACTATGTATGTTTTTTTGTTTTGTTTTGTTTTGTTTTTAAAGAAAGACCAGAAGGAAATGCCATAAAATTTTTAGCGATTGTCCATGTGGTAATATTGAGACTATTTTCCTCGTTCTTACTTGTTTCAGGGTTTTAATTTTTTGCACAATGAGCAAGTTTCACCATTGCAATCTTTCCAAAATATTATCAATAATAAAAAAATTATGTGGACCCATATATCAACAACAAAGAGCCTATGCTCCACATTTGAAGGAGGGAAAGGCTCTGATTCTACTTATTTCATTAATCCTTCTAGATAAAGATGATTCTGATGATGAGTGAATGACAAGGATAATGAGAAACGTGAGGAAATCTCTGCTATATAGTTCATCATTATTTGGTGTGTGGTTTAAGCTGAAACTAAAACGAGCTTTAAAATAAATGCTTTCATATACATAATTCATCAGTTCTTGAAGTGTATAAAGTTTCAGTTATACAAGTTCTAAGGATCTGCTATACATTATATATATAGCTAACAATACTGTATGGCACACTTAAAATTTTAAGAGTGTAGATCTCATATTTATTATTCTTGCCACAATAACAAAAATTAAAAATGTATACAAGTCAATTGTATTGAAACCAAGACATAAGTTCTATCTTAAAAAAAAGAAAAGTTATACGTATAAAATTGTATATAGAATCCTAATTCTCTTCCAACTTTTTTCACAAAAATAGATGTGTTCCTATATAAAGAAAAACTGAACCACTGGGGCGGTGTGGGGGGAGGTGTGAATTATGAGATCATTTCCTTAGGATTCAGAACCCTGCTTTTATTCACTTAAAAAAGGAAGTCATTTGCCTTGCCACCCTGACACTCTCTTTGAAGGATATCCCGTTTGCTTTTTCTTATTGGAATTCCGTAATTACTCCAGAGCCCATCACACTCTTCTCACTGCCTTGAAGATTATCCGACTACAGACTTTGTAGCCACAGCGATAGACAGCAATGATAAAATATAAATTTTATCTTCTGATTATTAAAATTATGCATGTTGACATTTTAAAAATCCAGGCGAATCCAGGAGGTACAAAGAAGGCTAAAAATTTCCCATAATGTCTATACCTATGGATAAATAATGTTAACTTTTAGTGACTTTCCTTCCAGTTTTATTTTTATAGTTGCATGTATGACCTATATGTTAATGTTTTTTACATTGTTTCCGTATAATATAAAAAACATTTTATATTTTTTATATAAAAAAGTTGGTACAATACTTTGGGTTTGGCCAACGGGAAGCACAAGCACAAGTCTGGACAGTAAAAAGAGAGTGGTCAGGGTGCTTACTCCTGCACCTCCACTCTCAGCTCCACCCCACCCCCCGGCTCCCTTACTACTATTGCTCAGAAGGATCTGGCATGAATGCAGTCCAATCCGACAGTCCTTGCCTAGTCCCCCCTTCCTCTGGTCAGCTTTCCGTGGGTTCCAAGTACACTGTTTCCTGCCCCTCAGCTTCCAGGCCGAAGCATGGCAATGACTACTGGCTGCTCCTAGCCCGAGGATGCTTCCCTATACCTGGTTCCCTCAGCTAGGCTCCCACCTTTGCAAAATGACCTTCACAAGCATTGTTTGGCTATACTCTCTCAGCAATCTGTTTCTGCTGGAGCCCTGGCTAAATGCAGAGGTTTTGCAGTAGTGCCAGTTCTGTAGAACTGAGAGGTTCAACACTGGGACATGTTTTTTGAAAGCTAAATCCATGAGACCCTTTTCTTATCTCATACAAGTCAAAATGAAGTCAACAATAGATCTATTCTTCCCACTATTTAATAATATTTTGAGGTAACAATTTTGAGGAGTACATTAGGGAGCCTGTCTCCAGAAAAAGTCCTTTGTTGCTTCCATCAAACTCAGGTAAGTCTGGTGGGTCTTAGCCAACTGAACACCATTGTAAACCGCATAAGGAATGTCAACTGCATCAGCCCTGGCAGAGATGTCCAAGGGCCTACTGACTCTGAGACTGAATTTCTTGTTATCTTCTGTAGCTCAGCAAGATTGGGAAGAATTTCTAGTATATTTAGTTTATTTTCTATACTTAAAAAAGAGGCCACAATTTTATAAATGGCAGACAGATTGTGTGTGTCATTCTGAATTTATGCTAGCAATCTCTTGCAGAATAATAGACAGCAGATATTAATAATCATTTCTTTCAAAATTCTTGTTACTTCTTGCACACATTATTTTCTAGGAATGCTTAAACATTTCTTGTAATTGATTACTAATAAATATTAATTCTTAGCGAAATTTCTCTGTTTATGAATGAGTATTTTCCAGCATGAACTTGACTACTACCTCTTGTCACACACTACTGCAATGAATAGCATGGACTTCAGGCAAATCTCTATTTTTAAACTTTGATGAATGATGCAGTTTCATCCTTGATATATTGGCATTGCCTAGAAGTCACAAAAATAGTTTAGAGTAAATGTTTTCTAAGAAAAGCTTAGCCAATTAAGGCCATAAATGAACCTAAGCGTGAAAATATTCATCCTTCATTAAGAAAGAAAAGGTACTCTAAATTAGGACCATTTTTTCTCTACTCCAAAAGCCAATCTAAGCACAAAGGTAAAAATTAGGAAGCTTTCACTTTTTCCAACTTTGCTAACAGATTTTAAAATCTCTAAATTATTTTTTCTTAAATAATATGCCCCAAATTACTGACTTCTAACATATTTTCCTTACAAGCCTGATTCTTTAATTTCAAGAATTTATTGTAAGCATTATTAAACTATTCTCTTTCTCTGTCTCTCTCTGTCTCTGCCACAATCTCTGTCTCTGTCTCTCTCTCTCTCTCTCTCTTCAGCTTGCTTACTCACTCACTCTCTGAATAATGATAGAGCCTCATTAAAGTTCAATTGTTTTTTAATGCGCTACATATCTAGGGAGCTTAATTCCCTCATTGGATACATAGATATGTTATTTAAATTAAAGATATTTAATCCTTATCACTCTCAGTATTAAGATTTAAGGTAGCTATTCAGGGAACAGTTTTCTGTTTTAGTTGCCTTTCATTGTTACCTTCACTGTGACTCTTCACTGTCAAAATGTATCTTTACAGTAACAGGAAAAGCATTTGATAGTATTTGCCGCTATTTCAACTTTACATTTTCTTAAGATTCTTTGCCAATTTTACCTTCAGACATGTTAATATTTCTGTTATGAATGGTCTGTATAGGTTTCAGTCCCTAAGAGAACACGGCTTTATTTACGAATACTCATTTTTTGTTTTTATATCCATGCTCCTTTTAATATGTTGTATACACACCTTGACAGGTATTCATTGTAGTATAGTTTATACATTTTCTCCTCAGGCCCCCAAATCAAAGACATTCAGTTACAGTGTAAAACAAAATTATTTTCTGTTTTGGAACATTGAGGTCACTTTCAAGTTATATAGTTTACTTACCTGTGTGCTCTAAGGAAAATAAATGGTATATGTTTTGGGGAAATTTAAATCCAATGGAAATTTAGTATATTCACTAGATATTATATACATTCTTCTAGTCTTTGAGAAACATACACTTTAATTCCTTGTTATATTCTTGAAATTTCTAATATAACTCTACTCAGTGTTTTTCAAAGTAAAAATTATTCATTGCATATCTCACTGTTTCTATAGTTTCTGGGTTTCATATGTTAATATTTTGGTATCACAAGATTTGTGAGGCAGCAAGTGTTGATATAGAAGCTGTGGCAAGTTATTCAGAAGATCTAGCTAAGATAACTAAAGAATAGCTTTTCAGTATAGACAAACAGCTTTATTTTGGAAGATGCCTAGGGCCATTAAGAATGATGCTAAATCTACTCTGCTTGTGCTTTTTCAATGGAACAACACAGTCCAGATGACAGCATATCTGCTTACAACATGGTTTACAGAATATTGTAAGTCCACTGTTGAGACCTACTGCTCAGAAAAAAATATATGTTTTCAAAATATTACTGCTCACTGACAATGCACCTGGTCTCCCAAGAGCTCTGATGGAGATGCACATGAGATTAATGTTTTTATGTCAGCTAACACAAGACCCATTCTGCAGCCCATGGACCAAGGAGTTATTTCAACTTTCAAGATTTATTTAAGAAATAACATTTCCTTAAATTATAGCTCCATGGATGCTTATTCCTCTAATTGTTCTGAGCAGAGTAAATTGAAAACTTTCTGGAAGGGATTCACCATTCTAGAGGCCATTAGAAACATTTGTGAGTCCTGGGAAGAGGTGAAAATGTCAACATTGACAAGAATTTGGAAGAAGTTGATTCCAACCCTCATGGATGACTTCAAGAGATCCAAGACTTCAGTGGAGGAAGTAACAGCAGATGTGATGAAACTAAGAAGAGAAGTAGAATTAGAAGTAGAGCTTGAACATGACCGAATTGTAATTTTTGTAATTTCATGATAAAACTCTAACTTTGCTTCTTACAGATGAACAAAGAAAGTGATTTGAAATGGAAACTACTCCTGGTGAAGATGCTGTGAAGATGGTTAAAATGACAACAAAGGATTTAGAACGTTACCTAAACTTAGTTGATAAAGCAGAGGCAGGCTTTGAGATGACTAACTCCAATTTTGAAACAAGTTCTACTATGGGTAAAATGCTAGAAATAGCATCACATGTTACAGATAAACTTTAGAATTAATTGGCCAGTCAACACAAAATAACTTGCTGCAATTTCGACTGGGATTGTTTTGAATCTATAGAACTAGTTGAGAATAACTGACAGCTTAAAATACC
>NW_011888941.1:2363838-2415392 GCF_000151845.1 Pteropus vampyrus
TTTTTTGCTTTAGGAGTTTGTTATTGTAGAAATATTTTACTTTAGTCTGGTTTAGGATTAATCTGATTTGAAACTGAATTTAGTCTTTCTGAGTACTGGTTCATTTTCAAGCCAGCCTTATATCTGAGTTGTAGCCCTTCCAAGTCCCCAAGTAAAACCTGGGTTTTTTTTTTGGTACCCTTCTTTTGGCAGCCCCATGACTCCAATCTTTGTGCCCTAGCACTGAAAGACTGCCAAAATCTCTTATCACTTTCTTGTCACATGGTCACCACTTATAAATAAGTAAATGTTTTGAAAGACAAAACAGTATGGATTATTGTATCCATGTCTCTCTAGAATTTTGATTTTTCAGTCTTGACTACAATGGTAGGTTTGAAACGCATTGTTTTCTCTAATCCATGGGATGACTTGAAGCTTTGCTCAGCTCCTTGGCTTCTTACCTCCTATTTCATCTGAGATGCTCAGCTTTCCAGGTCATCTTGCCTAAGAAGCAAATGCCTCCAGAGCAGAAGCAAAGTCAATGTTGACTCACTTTGATGGATTTCCTTTTCCAAGACCTTTCCCCTCATGGATTCATTGCCTGGGTAGCTCTTAGGTTTCATATTTTTTCCAGATTTTCTAGTTATTCTTTGCGGGAAGAGTAGTCTGATCTTAATCAGGATCTAGTATGTCTTTGCCAGAAGTGGATTCTGAATCTTAGAGTCAAAAGGGAGCTTAAATGTTCTTGACTTCCATGCCCTTCGTGAACTTCTAATCCATCTTTTTCCAATATCATTCAGCACTGGAATGAACATTTTTATGGCAGAAAACATACCTAATTTCAAATACTGGATTTGTCATTTACTAACTATGTGAATTCTGACGTTACCTAAATTATAGATCGGTTTCCTCATCTTCAATTTAGGGATACAAAGGGATTACAACATAATGCTACTTTGGAAATTAAATGCGATAATGTTAATGAACTCATTTAGAAATTTGCTTCATGGACTTCTTAATATGAAGTTGCAATTCCAGCTTTCATAATTTTGCTTAAGTTTTATAGAGTCATGGATGTTAAACCATGAGTACGGTTTTAGTATAATTATGCAATATTGGGAATGTACTTACACTCTCCAAATTTGTTTTTTTACAAGATTTTAATTTAACTGACCATTTTATATTTTATCTAGAAACCATATGTTAATTTAAACTAGAATTGTCTTTTTCATTTTCATCTATATGTCTAACCACACCCCTGCCTTATCTTCCCAAGTTTCTGCGGAAATCTTTTTTCTCATACTGTTATTCTAAACGTTTAAAATTCTTATTAAGTGGCATAATAATCTTTACTATCTAATTAACATTTTGCCCTTTATCTTAACTACTGTTCAAATAGCCCATATAACTATATTGGAATATATATGCACACCACAACTTATATTTTAAATTCGTTTTCCAAGACTTGCCTGAGACAGTGTAGATGCTTAATTCATGCTTGATTTTTTAGCTGAACTTTCCTTTTTGCAATAGAAACTTTTCATGTCTCTTCTTTATCACTACTAAATGTGCACGTAGGTGTGCACGCACACACGCACACACACACACACACACACACACACACACACACACACACACACACAGCTTAATGACCCAAAAGGCAAAATTAAAAATCCTTGAGGTGAAAGAAGGCCTTTCAAGATCATTATTTCCTGCCAAGACTCAGAATTAAGCTCCAGTCTCACTTAATCTCTCGCCATCTCCTAAAACGTGTTGTCCAATGCAGTAGCCAATAGCCACTGGCCATGTGTGGTTACTGAGCACTTACATTATAGCTAGTCTGTAAGACAAACACAGAATTGTAAAGACTTTGTATCAGCCCCTCAAAAAAGATGCAAGAAGGTCATAAATATTGTTTTATATAAATTATGTTTAAATGATGAAATCAATTCCAGCTCTATTTTTCTTGTAATATGGCCCTTGAAGTGTTAAATTATACACATGGCTTACATTGTATGTCCATCAGACAGTGTTTTTCTGGATTGTCCTGAGCTCTTTCCCATAGGCCTTTTAGCATAAATTTGCTGCCTGGTCAACTTCTGTCCATTTAAGACTACAAAGATGAAGCTGGTAAATCTATGAAGCAGTCCCTGAATCCCTAGTGAGAATTGTCTCTCCAACGAGAATTATTGTCTCCCCCTCTGTGTTTCTGGAGAGTGTTATAAATAAGTCTAACAAACACATTGTTATAAATGGGACAGTCATTGGTGAATGCTCATCTACACTACTAGGCTGAACTCTTCTAAGTAGATGAATAAATGGTTTAATAATTCCGATTGATTAATTGATGATGTGATTTAATCGTCCGTTACCTTTAGCACTATATTTGGCAAATCAATTTCGTTGACAAATGTTTTCATTTCTCTTATAAAATATAGTGCTTTTATTTTTGTTTAATTTTTACTCCATTACTCCTTACATTGTCTTAAATAGATTCTCATCTGGATTGTTGAAGCAATTCCCTGCTGTTTCCTGCCCCCGAATTAGTCTACTTTGCCTTGAATTTTCTCTCTCTATAATTTGGCTTCCAATATGAATTTTGTAGGGTACTTTCCTGCGCCTTGTGAATAAATCTCTGTTACACACCCCATAGTCTCTGCTCAGTTAAGTTCCTCAATATAAAACATTTTTTTTTTTAGATGTAATCTCCTTCTAACAATTAGATGGTCTAAGGAATAGTATATGCTGTTCTTCTATATTATAATCTGCTGGACTACAACTTCCAGACTGTATCCTTTATTATCTGTGCTTCTAATTTCTTTGTCAACAGATAAGTGCATATCCATCCTCTGATCTCCCACACATGCACACTTTAAAATCTATGAGACACAGCTATTTCAGTAATCAATTAGAGTATTATCAAACTTTAATAGAGAATTTTATCTTCAGGGTTTAATTTAACCTATTTTTTGTTTATTTTCTCATATTCTGAACATTTGTCTAAAGAAGATTCTTGCATGTTTATTCTTAAAGTAAATGAATAAATATTGTGAGAAATTAATTTGTGAATAGAGAAAGCATTCACCATTTTCAATTATATGTTTATATGTCAATTGACAGTTTGTTTTGTTTTTCATTTTGAAATGAGTTTCTTCCATGTCTTCTCTATATGAAGGAGGGAGGGAATAGGAATGCAAATATATGTGTAAAAATGAGACCTAGCCTAGCTTTCTGTAAGATTACAATTTATTTGGGGTAGGGGGAGAAGGTAGTAACAAATAAAAAAGAAATGTCAAAAGCTGGAATGGAATGGGTGTTAACAACAACAACAACAACAAAGTGTGCTCAGAACACGAAAGAGTAGAAGATGAAGTCTCTTTCAGCTGGAATTATTCCAAAAGGCTTGGTGGAAGTTGGGGGCCTAAATGAGGTGTTAATGTGAGTAAGATGGTTGAAGGCTTTCTAGGGAGAGACAAAGAAACAGAAGATGACCAACCACATTCAGTAAAGAGCACAGTGTGACTGGGACAGAATGTGTGTGCAAAGATGTGAAAGAAGAGAGGATAAAATTATGCAGTTGCTTCGGATATAAGGTTGAGAAATTGAACATGATCTTGTAGGCAGGCAATGAACTGCTGAAGAATTTTGATCAAGAATGTAATATAAGGAGAGAATGAGTAGGATGGATTGAAAGGAGAGAGGCAAGGCTTGGAGAGGGAGCTGTTAGATGTGTGATGTCAGATCTTTCTATCCAGTGTGATAAGGGTAACGGTAGGGAATTTAAAAAACGAGTGCCCATTTTGCATCTGGGATACACTAGGAACTTAGTTCACTCACACTTTCTCTCAAGAAACCTTGTGCTAATATGTGTTGAACAGACACAAAGTGAATTAATAATCAATAATAAATCTTTTAAAAATCAACAGTTGAACCAAGAGTGTTCAAGTACAATATTCTGTGTCTAGCTGGCACTCCAAAACTATTTTTAGAGAAAATGGATAAAAGAATGCCTGGGTGGCTCTTCATAAATATTGGCATCTGAAATTTCAAGAGTGATTTTGTATAAAACTGAATATTCTGTTAGATATGTAGATTCATTCCTATTTGAAGGCATTCCCCACTGCCTTGAAGATGAATTACGGTGGTCAGATCTGCAGGCAAAAACTAGAGGTTTTATCCAGGGAGACTATATTCATACATATAACCTTTCTGTTTCAAATAAAATTATATAGAAAATTAAATCTTTAAAGAACTCCTGGTGTTGTAAACCCAGTCTGCTTATTTCACAAGTTGCAGAAAATCAATTGGACCAAAGGGCTCCTGTCCAGATCAAAACTCAAGTCTGTTTTGGGTTCCCTGGCAACTGCAAATAGAGACGCCGTCCAGGCCTGCTTGGTATTCCACTCATGCTAAGCAGCCAGGACAGCTAGTGTTGTCCACTGGCTTATAGTTAGTATGGCTATTTTATCACACTTTTGGGCCTTTCTTCCTACTGTGAAAAAAGGCATACAGCATTTCATTATGTTAATGGGGCATGAGAGACACTAATAAAGCACTTGGTTCATACTGGGTACCTGTGAGAAGAGAATATTTTTAAATATCTGTAGGTGGTTCACTAACACAGGTAATTGAGTTTCAACATATTTCTCCTTTGAGCCTTTCCATAGATGTTCTGTCACACCGTTAAGTAAGGTGGGAAATAAGAAGTGAAACCTTTTAAGGAAATATTGCCTTCTTCAGCTCGATCCTTTAAAAAAGTACTTTGTTAACTTGCTTAATGCTCCCTTTTATAGCGATCTTTTTTTAAACTCTAAAAGAGGCAAACCCCATTTTTAGAGAAACAGCAAAGGTGTTAACACTCCCACTTAAAATAAGTGACATAGATATTTCACAAAAGAGCAGAGGACTTGTTCAAGGCAGTGTGCATGGCGATGACATGAGTACCCCCCACACACACCGCGTGTGCATTAGGAGGACAAATAGCTCTCTTGGTAATTCTAAACATGTGTAAGTTATAACCTTCTCTCCTGAAAAAGGATTTTCTTCCCTCTCTTTATTGTAATCATATGCCTTTCAGTGCAGGGTTACTTTACCTTTCATCTACTTTAAGAATAGTTAGTGCTAAAGGATGCATTTAAAATTAGCGATTTTTTTTTCTCTTGCTTCTCCTGATTTACTAAATTTGTAGATGCTCTTCTTAAAAAAATAATAATAATAATATGGGATCCTAGGACCCAGGCATTGCCACAGTCTCTTGCTTTGATTTCTCTATACTTGTTTTCTCCATGATCAGGGTGGCTACAAAGGTAAGCCCCAAATGATGTTAATACACCAGAAGACAATGTGATGATGTTCACCATAGAATGTCACGAGACATGAGGCAGCATTCATTTATTTTTTCAGTTTAATTGACATACAATATTGTATAAGTTTAAGATGTATAACGTGTTGACTCGATACACTTATATACTGCAAAACAATTACCAGAATGAATTCTTAATTTATCTAGTTCAAGGGTTATAAACGGAAATGTTAAAAGTTCCTAAACTCTAAAATGGACATCGGTTCAGTGCGTGGTTCTTATAAATGAGGAAATCAAAGCCCTGATGGTTCACCTGTCTCTCCAAAGGTGAGACAACTTGTTCAGGACATGCAAAGACTAGAATGTAGTTCTGGGTTCAGCCAATTAGACTGCAACGCATTTCTGGATCTCACGATGGCCATCCATTTCACTGACTCAGAAGACAGAACAGCCAGGCTCTTACACCAAGCTGTCCAATTTCAATAATCAAAGTGTCTTCTCAAATGGACAAAGGACTGATTTCCAACTAGATTTAATGTAAGTAGTGCGTTAGGAAACATGCTTAAAAATATGAACTTTACGTTGTGTATTTGGAAGAAAATATTCCCTTTGGCCTGAAAGGTTTGGAGAGAGATATTTTCAATAAATTCATGGCAAAGTTGTCTATGTAATTCCACAGGATGGAAAAGAGGCATTTTAAATAAATTCGGCCCTTTGTTTATTCATTAATGTATTTATTCATTTATCCACTCAATTGATAAATATTTACGGAGTTCTAGTAATGTATAGGGTAATAAAAAAAAGTCAAAAATCCTTGCACTGTGAACTCATATTCTATTGAAGGAAAGAGAGATAATAAATGAAAGAAGCAGGGGAAATATGGAGTATGTTCGAGGGTGAAAGTATTCTAGAGTAAAATAAAGCAAGGGAGAGGCAGAGAAAGTGTCTTGGGAGTAGAGGTAGGGGTTGGGCAATGAGTATATGGTACTTTTAACAAAGACGTAAAGGAGATACTGGTGCCAATTACTATAAGAAGCACTTCGTGTTTTATATCATTTCGACCTCTCCAAACCTCGAAAGTTGGTCTTATTTTCCCTCATTTTAGTGGATACTTGGTTCAGAGAGGTTTGTTGACTTGCTCAAGGTCACAAAGCTAAGTCACAGAGGCAGCAGAAATTTGTACCCAGGTTGCTGAATAGGTAGCCTTCTTGTTAACATGATTTTATATTCAGTGAGGCCTCGTTAATTACCAGATAATATGTTGTACGTGTGTGTGTGTGTGTGTGTGTGTGTGTGTGTGTGTGTGCGCACGCCTAAGTATTTAAGATAGAACTGGAAATTCATTCTAATCTCTTAGGAAAATTTCTTGTGAAAAAATCAGTGATTTTTTAATAAAAAATAAAATAAGCCAAATTTTCTTTTCTTATCTCCTATAAGAAGTACTATCAGAGGTATCACTGCTGTTGTCTTTTGCCACTGAGGCATTAAGTAATCAAACAAGGAGCACACACACTCCTGTTCAGGATCTCAGCATGTGGAAAGTCTTCATATTGCATCCCAGTAAAACAGAAGGTTGCAACCACTACGTCTGTGCAAGAGATGCGATGAACAGAAAGACATCTGTTGGAGATGAGCACAACAAGGAAATAGTTCAGGAGCCCCTGTGTCATCTTTTGCGTGGTGAGGAATGTTCACATAAACTTCCTTGCCAGGTAGTTCTCAAAAAGTTCTTAAATCCCAATGGGTGAATATCAATTTTGTGTGACTTAGTTCGGGGAGCCCTATCTTTCTACATTCCATATGCTGAAAAATCACACTTGCATGAAGACTACATCAGAGAAATAGTGCACTTTGGGATCTTTGGAGCAGCGACATGCAATTTCTATGCCAACCAATCTTTCCTCATCACTTGAACTTGCTTCTAATACTGTGATCATTTCATATGTATTTGCTCTCAATTAGATTATTAAAGGCATTCATTTATTCTTTAATCCATGTATTTTTGATAGTTTGACTTTTTTTTTTTTTTTTGCAAGAACACTAACTAAAAGCTAGAGTCTGTATGCTAAACGCAACTTAAGTTGTGAAGCAGACGCTGAAGTAAGATACAGATGTGGGTGCTGGCTTAATTGCATATGTCCCGGCATTCGGGTTTGTGATATGAGGCACAGTAAGAGATGGTCTTCTCCAAGCCGATTGTGTTTCAGTCCCTGTGTTTAGAGAGCAGCTGTGCTGGGTTCTCTTTGGGGATGGCAGTGACCCACCAGCACACACTAACAATTCTGTTGGGTCTGCTGAAGCTATTCAAGTCACTTTCTGCAACATTTGGCAGGCAGTGCCTGGGCAGCAGGGCATGATAGAGGTGAAGGGGACCCAGTCAGCCATGCTGCAATTGATACCTGACTGATGAATGCATGAAACTATGGAAACAACCCATTAAAAGTGGAGTTCTGACAGGGAAAATGTTGAGCAGCACTTTCATGTGATTATAAAAACTTGAAAATTATTTTATTTTTTGAGAGGAGAAGAAAACCATTTTCTATCTGCTAAAAAGATAAATACAAATGTAAAATATTTTCATATCAAGAAAACTAAACAAAAAGAAAACAGCTTTCAATTCTTCAGAGAGCAAATGAATTGATAGCCTCCAGTTAGACTGAAATAAAGTATTAGCGTTTTTGGTCTTGCAACCTTACTTCTGCACATACAGTAAAATAAGAATAAATAAAAATTGCTATCAGATTGAGGGTGACAGAAAAAAAACAACTTCTTGTAGTGGAAAGTTAAATAAACCTAATTTTTTTAACCTGGACAAATGCTATTTTTTTAAATCCAAGGTTAAAAGTATCATTACATTAATTTTGACTTGTCTATTTTTATCTCTCATTTAAATATAGTAATGACTATCCCCTTACCACTTAGTCTTACACTCTCATCTATTTCTTTTTTCTTTTTATTTTTTTGGCTTTGATTGAATCAAATATTTGAAATCTTCCAAATCTGCTTTTCCTGTAGAATATGCGATATCATTCATTGCTGGAAAGGAGAATCCATTCTGATATTGATTATGCTGTGTTAGATTTTAGATTTTTCTGTAAATGTGTGAAGGCCGTAAACACCAGCATCTCCCAGTGGGTTAGCAGAAACCTTCCTCCTCTGACCACATAATTGCTAAATTGTGCGTGTCAAATGGCTTCAGGATATTCTGTCCCTTTTCCAGCAGTTTATCAAGGAAAACTTGCTGGAGAATGGTGTTGTTTGTGTGTCCTTTAGGTTAGGAACTCAAAGGTCAAGAGTTGCCAAAAGCATTTTCACTGAGTAACTGCTTCTTTTCCCGAGCTCTGCAATGTGCCTCACCAGTGATCCTTGTCATTTATTTCTAAATATGTGTATTTAGTTTATAAGCCAAAGCCAAGTTTTACACCCAAATCTTCTTACAGTTAGTCACGGTGATTGGTTACATAATACATGATTATTATAAGCTTTTATGCCCAATGCTAAATCTACGGGGTAATATTTATTTGTTTTTCTTATAATTATTTTTGAAGACATTTTAAAAAAATAAATGTTTTTTCCAATGATTTAAATTCTAGTACAAGCAATAATTAAATATTTAGTGTATGATAGCATTTGTAGTGGGATAAAATTTTCTCTTCTTAATGAGAGCATTTTGTCTGATTTTAGTGCTAACTTAGGAGTAAAAAGTTTCTATTAATACATTATGAGTAATGCTAGAATTGAGCTGCTAGATCCATTGAGCGTGTAGTTCAGAAGCTCTGCTCTTTGCAAGTGTTTTCTATGAGTCATACTCCTGAGCAGTTGCCATTGGCTGTTCTACTGGTTAAACTGTGACTGCAGATTAATCTTTAGTTTTGACAGTTAAAACAGTTAAATCAATTAATTGCTAGGGAATAATTTCCCATCCCAAAAGTACAGACGATGAAAACATGTTCATAAATATGTTCCAGTACTTAACTGTTTTCCTCAAAGTTTAACCTGAGACATCTTTGCAATGACAGGTCCTAAAGCTCACAAATTGCATATTTCCATAAAGAAAAGGATTAGGGTTGGGGAGGGGGTGCAATTTGATTTTTTTCAAAGGAAATGTGGAAGCATATTGGATGTGCACATTGGATCAGAATTCTGTGATTGCATTGCATACGTGAACTTAACTACAATCTTCTATAAGGTCTTTTTAATTTTTTTCTTCATGTTTGCTTAATTGTGGTGATATTTCAAGAAATGTAGTGTAAAATCTGAAAGAGCAAAAAACAACGATGAACACAGACAGGACACTATATTCAAAATACAGACAAAGAATCTAACTAAGGAACAGATGAACTCTCTCTCATGCAGCATCTGAAACAAATGAAAGGAAAACAGATTGTCATCAAATCTTCATTTTTTTTTTCAAAAGTTTGATACATATTTCTTTGGGGAATAGTTTGCAAATGATACATAGAATATGTGAAATACAATTGTAAACAGACATGCAATTTACCTAGGTACAATCTGTTCCATGATCTTTGTTCTTAACAAAAAGGCAGGGTACACCACTTGGAACGGAATTGCACTAAAATAAATCTGAGATTGAATTATTAGAACTGACATTATTAATATTTTTTTTAATATCTCATGGCTTTCTCGTGATTCTTTGCATGCCACATCTTTAGCAAACTCCGGTGCCTTAATCATTTTAAGATTTGCCGTATTCTCAATAGCTGTTTGCTGGTATGCAAGCACAATCTCTTTGAATGGCAATAAATATGCATGGTTAAAAGAAAACCGTAGTCAGAAAATCGTGTGTCTGAAGTATTAACTGCTATATTCAGTGTTTCTTACACTCTTGTTCGCTGAACACATGTTGCCCTGGGGTCTGAAACTGAGCTCCCCTTGGCCTTTTGTAGCGCTTGGGTCTCTTTCTCTCACCAAAGGCCGGGCGCAGTAGGGGTGAGGCGAAGGGGGAGGGGCGGGGGCAGAAAGGGCAGGAGGGGATGGTGGATGCGCAGGACAAGAAAGAGAAACCTCTCCGTGGGTCGCTTGTTGTCAGAGCATGGGAAAACGGATTGCCATCGCCCCAGCGTGCTTCCTTCCACTCCACTTCACCCACACACCGTCCCAGCCCGGCCACCAGTCACTGACCACAGCCTTGTGGCGTTTTCTTTTACCCTTTGAGGTTGCACATGTGCCGGAGTGCTGACTGACACCACGTTTTGAAGCTGATTGTAGGACATTGTCCTGCACAAGCCATGCAGAAAGTGCAGGATTCACAGCGGAGAACGCTTCCTTCTAGGTGGTCGGCCGTGGAGCAGGGGTTCCGACATTTGTTATTGTCTGTGTATCTTGCTACAGAATCGCTGGTGTAGAAACGCAGGCTGCAACGCTTGCAGAAGAATGAAAAGGCACAAGATCAGATATATATTTTGTGTCATGCAGCTTGGGCTTGCACAGTTTTTAGCATGTAGGGAGACCCTAGGTGTGAAAGCTCAATTTATCAACCCTTCTCTGTACCTGTGCGGTGTAAGTTTCTAACAAGTCAGCCAGTTTTTATGGAGTTATTAAAAGGTATACTTTGGATAAGACATATGCTGATCTTACTTAAACCGAAAAGATTTTTCAAGAAAAAATAAGAGATTGCAGCTGGTGACTACGGTAGTTGACTATTTTTGAACGGCTCTTTAGTATATGGTATTTTAATTCATCCCACAGATTCAAATTGGACTTTTGACTATGAAAACTGGGATATACTGTATGGTGTTCTGAGTAATGCCGGTTTGCTAAAATTGCAATGTAGATTGATGCTAAAGAGGCAGCTTTGGCATTGCTAAAATCTTCTCAGGCATTTCATACAGAATGAAAATGCTGACGGGCCAGCTACCTCTGCAAACATGGGTGCTGTAAATGCATGTAGTCTCCATCCTCCTACTTTCTGAGTACAGAATGGGTAATTAGTACTGCTCAGGCTGTGATCGTGAAAGATACACAGTATTCCCATTATACCAAGAATGCTGATTTTCAGGGGTTTATCATCAAGCTAGAAAAAAAAATGCTATAGATAAAATTGGCACCCGCTTCTCGGTGATGGAGAATCTTCTTATTGTTTAAGCAAATTTGAAGAAAGTCAAATATCAAGACTATTTCCAGGCCAAACATATCTAGCAAGTGGACAACATCTAAATTCTTTGGATTTCTGGCTGATGAATTGCATTCATTTTGTTTTTTTTCTTTTTCTTTTTTCTTTCTTTTTCTTTTTTCTTTTTTTCCCCTCAGTCAGCACTTGAAACACAACATGTTATTTACTGTTTGTCTGAATCTAACAAACTCTTCAGGATGAGGTCTTTGTAACTTAAAGTTAGTAGACCACGTCAAGGTAAAATACTTCTGTTCTCTGCATGTCGGACGGTTCCATGATGTTGCAGCTTTCCCATTGGCCATTTGCTGCTTTAGCCAGCCAGGTTCTGTCCCCAGTATTGGTGATCACGTTGTGTGGGGTTTCCTTATTATACTCTGCTAAGCCAAGGAAAACCTTACTCAGGCTACTCCACCACTGAAAGCAATTAACCTGTAACATGAGCTCTAACATCTCTGCACACTGCAGAGAACCAACAAAGATTTGTTATTTGGCTTAAAAACAAGTTTTAATCCTTTCGCAGTAGAGCTCTCTGGAGGATTTTTAGCACATGGACATTACTGAACAGACATGTTCCAACCGCCCTGGTATGATGCACTGGATTTGTTCCAAACATGGAAAGTCTACCGAAAAGCCAGTGCGTAATATGGACAATTGACCAGAAAACATCCATTATAAATTGCATTCCACTCAAAATCTCTATTAAGTAAAGTCTGAGCAGGTCTTAATAATAACACGTACAAAGTTTGGTTGAAAATATACCGTGATTGAGTTTGCTGAGCTACACAAATTTTGTCAATATTTAGAGCACTATCTGAAAATACTTTCTTTATCTGATTTTTAATCTATGAGTCTAGCTTAGAGCCAGGCCATGGGCCATGACTGTATCTCTGCCTGCTTCAAAGTACTCCTTGCCTTTTGTATCCCTCATTCTTCATTAATTCATTTGTTCAGCCATGCCACGAACTTTGATTGTGTGCCTGCTCTGTTTAGAGTCTTGTATTGCATTGCATTTTTAAAAGAGATTTAAGTATATTAACATTTGTTTCCTTTTCTTTACTCCCAATTGCATTTTGTGTGCATTTTCTTCCTCTGCTCTTTACTCAACATTATAAAGCCAATCTTGCCCCAAAAAGCAATGACTTATTTCTGATAGCTTATCTATCTTCTTCCAGATACTAGTTGCTCTAATTGCTTCCCAATTTAAAGTGTATATATGTTAGTTAATCTAGTTAAATTAATGTAGCAGAAACCAACCACAATAAATTGTATTTCGCATATCAGCTCCTTTACCCCACCATTTCCTAGAAAGAGAAATATTCTTCTACCTTCCTTTACTTCTTTTAGTTTCTCCATCTTATACCCTCTACAAAAAAAAAAAAAAAAAAAAAAACAACAAAACACACACACACACACAAAACTATTTTAACAGTGAAGTAACTCCTCTATAGAGCTTTATGACTGTGTCTTACAGAAGAGGAGTTATGGGTTTAATTTTACTCCTATTTAACTTCTCAGCCAATGAAACATCTGATAAAGTTATTCTGAAGACTGAGTGTTTTCTTTAATGATATATTTTGCTTCTAACTAAATTGCTTTACTTAGCAATTTGTGTTGCAACTGAAGCGCTGATTTGATATTTTTCAGTATGGGAATAAGTAGATCATCCAGTGGCTAAAACCAATCTCCTGCATCACAGCATTTTATCAGAAATGAGTACTTGTCAGTCATGTAACTTTAGTGCAACGCTTAGTTCAAACATCATGAAATATTAGAACTAGAAAGAGACCTGGCAAATCCTGAGTTGGTAACTATTACATGGGCACTGCAGGAACCAATCACGAGTCAAAGCCCTACTGCTACTGACCAAGAAGAGTCATTGGCACTCAAAACTCCTAGCATATTCAATGACTTCTGGCACAGTGTGCAGTAAAAAATAAAACATGCAGAAAGGTCAAATTCCATAGTCACTATCCTATAAAGGAAAACATCACTTTAAAGAAAACAAATAGAGAAAGGTGAAAAAAAAGCAACAGATAAAATCTTAATGACAGTGAGAGAGAGAGAGAGAGATGAAGCACGGAAGAGCCCAGGGGTCAAATGAAACTGAGCAAAGAGGAGTTTCATGCAGACGATAAGGTATCGCGTTCCATACCTTACACGTCACTTAAATGAACATTTAAGCCAAATATTATTATTAAGGAACATCTTTCTTTGAGATTTGGGATTTGCTGATATCTATTTGTACTCAGGTAATCTTAGTAGCATTCAAGGCTAAAGTCTTTAAGTTTGTCCATCTTGGATTTAAGTATGATCACGGATTTGATTAGAATCCATCTTCATTTATCCAAAAAACAACAAAAAAAATTCTCTTAGGAATTTTGCTTATGATGGCAATAACAAGGCTGTCAAACTCCAAGCAAGGAAAATTTTAAAATGAAAGCAAAGGAAGAACAAGATTTGTCTTCCTATGTCCAGTAAAGTGATCCTGAGCAATCCCCTCACTCCAAGTAAAGCATGTTCTTTCATTTTCTCTGTGATCACAAGAGTATGTCCTGGACTCTAGTTGGCATATTTAGCCACTTCTCCAAAGCCAACCAGACAGAAAGTTTCCCATCTCCCATGCTTTGAGCAACAGAGAAGTAGGCAAAACTGAGTACTAAAACACCAGTTTCTTGATTTCTCTGTCATATTTTGCCAGACAGGAGGAAGAAGTAGCTCTTGTTGCACCAACAGTAGCTTCAGAAAGAGAAATGATTCGACCATCAATACTTTGACAGAAGCATTCTCTACATTAAAATTTACGTTAGGAATTTGAAAAATATTTTACAGTAAGCCATTTTCAAAGTGTAGAAAGAGAAAAAATTGGAATATTTACTCAGTATTGAATATTATTTTTGAAAATAGCCAGGTGCAGAATTTTCTGAGGGGCAAGTGGAAGAAGTTTATTGATTTTGTAAACAATAGAACATTTTAATTTAATTGTTTTACTTAAAATAAACTATTTTGCCCAAATCTATAAAGTCTGGTCATTTAGTTTGCAGCACAGTCTTGAGAAACAAAATCCCGTAGATAATATTGATTGCTTACGATTCCTTGCAGCTCTCTTTTTCTTTTTTTCCTTTTTTTTTTTTTGTTCTACAGAAGTCTTTTTATTAATTTTATTTGTTTGTTTGTTTGTTTTAATTTTTCCCATCCCCCTCTCCCGCTCTTTTTCTATGAATCCATATAAACTGTATATACAAACATCTTGGAGCACGTTGCTGAACCCACCTTTTCCCGATTAGATGTTGGTGGAACTATTCAATCAGTTCAATGACGAAACATGCCTTTTCTATGCATGCATACACATGCATGTATATTTTAATTCCCACTCTGTGTTAAATGTGTTTTGTCAACCTCATTAAATTTACTAAAAATATTATTTTTAAATATAAATTTACAAGATATATTTTTACAAAGGATCTAGAAGACAAGTTAAAAGGATAACCTTGTAGGTCAAGGTACATCTGAATTACAAATTAGCTTTTCTATTTTTCAGCGTTTGACCTGAAGTTGCGTTTGCTTTCTTACCTTGAAAATAGTAATAATTCTTTTTATATGTTAGACTCAAGTAGCTTTTTCTTACACGGAAATGTATGAAGCAACGTGGGTAACATTTAACGGAGCATTATCATTGGATACCTTGTATTTTGATGTGGAAACTAAGGTATCATCTTCAACTTGCTTTTAAAAACAAGGGCTTAGTCTAGAGAACCACATCTTCATCTTCGTGACTTTCTAAAAGCTAATGCTTAATGCTTTAGAAACTTGAAGAGCTCAGCTGGGGTTTTAATTTTCTAATGGTTGGTCTGAGGGAGACTACACCAAGGCTTTTTCTTTCTTTCTTTCTTTTATAATCTTAACGCTTTGTACCGGTTTGGAACTTCGCTTCTCCTTATTCTTAGGTTATTGATTCAACATCAATAGCAAGAACTACTAAAAATGGATGTTGTTTTGTTGTAAAATATTTCTAATTTCCTGCTGTTAGCATCCAGTGCAGATTACTATTTTCATGAAAACCTGAAACATTGATTGATTAACCAATTATTGATTACTACATTGCCAGAAGTGGAATTTTAAAATACTTTGTTTCTTCTTCATGTGGACTACAAAGCTGAATAATCCTACAGAAATTTAATTCCAACTTTTGAAAATATAAAATAAAACCACTTATGTTTGTTTATACATTTAATATACCTATATTTAATTTTTAGCTCTGTAATCTTCTTGAACTGTAAGTAACAGATATTCTGCAATGTATTTGTAAATAAAATCTTTATTCATTTTGAGAGGCAGCATATCTTCTTTTGGTATAAGAAGGAATGTAAATTATCTACAGATGACTTCTGTTATAGGTTATAAGCAAAAATATCATAGAGCAACATTTAGTTTAAAGAGCAAAAGACAACCAACTTTTACTCATTTCAATATAATAAACAGTTACATTTCTCAGTTTAAATATTTGGAGAAGAGATCTATAACATATGTGTTCTTTGTTCAAAATTCCAAAAAGTAGTAGTTTTGTTTAAATTTTTGTTTGCCATTATTCCATGAAATCTGTATTCCAAAAATCAGCATGTGCATAATATGTCCTATTAAAATATAACAAAACAACACCCAGGACACTTTATTAAAAAAAGCATTAAAATAACATTTTGATGCCCAAGAACCATATTCTCAGGAATTAGTTTAGTAAAAGTTATTAGCACCAATAGGTTAATTGTTTCTAGAACACTTATAAGTAAATATTATCAGCAAAGTATTTTAATTACTGTACTTTATGTGGCATAAATGTAAGTGTTTATTAATACAAAACAAGCGCTCATTACAAATTTGCACAGAAAATGATAAAATATTATGTATGAAATAAAGCATTAGCATGGACCATTAAGTCCTCAATTTTCATTTAATTGAATTTGTCAGTAGTACCCTCTTTAACTGAAAACCAGTCATAACCACAAAATTAAATAATAGTTAAAGAAACAACTATTGAAAGAGTTGCTTGGAAGCTAAGGTGCCATTTAACCAAAACATAGCAATTTCATGTAAATTGCACCATGTTGACAGAGTTCTGAAATTATGCATCCTGTGGTCCCGTATACGCTTGACTTAGCAAGTATTTTTGGCATTACTGATTAGATATCCTAGTTGTTGTTCTAGTCTATAAATCAGAAAGGGGTGAAATGGCCCTAAGTTTCTATAAACTTACATGTGCTATTATAAGGCAATAAAAGTTCTACATAAGAACTCAGGTTATTGCTACATAATCGATGGCATTGGCCTACTAACGTATGTATCAACATATAGGAGTATTGGTATCTATCTTCTTAGTATTCCTGGTAAGCCACTGTGCAAATCGTGTACGTGATAACATAATGAAAAGTAACACTAGATCAAAGTACACTTCACTGTTCCAGTATATGTGAATGTGGAATGCATCTTGAATGTCTTTCATGTTAAAACTGTAACATTACCCTTTCAAATGTAATTTTGTTTATTGCCTATTGTCTAAAACCTTCCAATCTAAGTTTCAGTTTCATTTGCCAAAAAGTCTAGTTTTCTTGTGTGTGTGCACATGTGTGTATGTATTTGTATACACATGTATGTAGGTATTTGTTTTTACTACTTGCCCTTCTGAAAGGTCTCCAACTTTTGCAAACTAGTTTTTACTCTACCTAGACACTTTCCATGTTGCACAGCCAGCAGGGGGAGGCAAGATTTAAGGAAATAGCAAAATGAACTTGATGGAAGCAACTACTTTTGGAGACAAATAAATAAACAAAAAAAGAAAGACTTGTCGCTGAGCAGAACGGAGGAGTCTGTAATGTATTTGAGATAGATTTAACATCTTCTATATGATCGTGGCTGTCAATTAGCATTTTGATAAACATTCGCCAATTTTCTTTAAGGGTCTACATTTTAAATATTGTACACAGACAGATTCTAGTTATTGGAAACCCTATATGATGGTTTCCAATACACAAATTGTAGCTGCATTTATGTATGTGGATCTGTGAGTTAACTCAGATAATACAGAAGTAAAGCATTTAGAAAAATATTCTCATGAGCTTGGAGAAAACGTTGATTTTATTTAAAAATTTTACCGTCTCACGTCTGTTCAAAAAATTGGCTACTCGTATGTAGTCATTAATAGAAAATAACCAAAATAACTGCAGAATTCTACTTTTTTGAAAAAATAATTAAAATTATGTCTGCATTTGTATGCAAGTGGTCAATTAAATGTGTGCATAAGTTGGATGTGATGTGTGTTCTTGAAAGATACTTATGTTTCCTGGAAAATGACCAAGTTTAGGATATGAAATGAAGTAATGTAATTTTCACATCTACAAACCTAATTGTGATAAACTCAGTTTAGCCAGGATGAGGGTTAATTCAGCTTGCCTAGTACTTACAACTTTGACAAGTGCAAGCAGTAAATGTGTCTGTAGTTAACATGAAGAAGTAGATTTCTTACATAAAAATGCAGATTGATGAGGAAAACATATTGAATTACATTAAAATTGTCGCCAAGGAAAATAGAAAATTAAAACCATATTTTATATTTGTAAGTTGATTTCTCACTCCAAAATAGTTCCCATATTTTACTTCATCTGATCCTCAAAACTTTTAAAATAAACTTATTATACCCATTTTACAGATTAAAAAGTATAGCGTGTTTTTTTACGACATTTTAAAATAAATCTTCATTTCACAAATTGTAAAGATTTGGTTTTTTATTTTGAAAAGATGATAATGAAATGAAATTTAAACTTCGTATGTTGTAAGACTGAAAAATTTAGCTTTTTCCATTGATTCAACTCTCTTCTTATAACAGCTCAGAATAGTCAGAGAGCATGAAGGTATCCTTTCGCATTTTTATTTTCTCTTTGCACGTATTAATATTGAGACATTAAAGGTAATTTTTTTCAAGAATTTTACTTCAGACACCATGTAAGTCAAAAATTTAATTTCAACAAATCTGAATTCAGGTTCAAGCAATTTAATTTTTTTTCTAGTCCCGACACACACATACGCACACACACACACACACACACACACACACACACACACGAGCAGCGTTCACACACATGTGCACACCATAGTCACACATATCACTTAAGCTCTAATTCAACTTTATTGTATATTCCAACATTCCAATTTTATTCTCTCTAGATCCGATACATAACACCTGATTTTGATTTCGAAAGGTTTTTTTAAAAGCAATAATTGGAAACCGTGAAATTCAGGGATTGAGAATTATTGTGGACATAAGTCTTCTAGTTGACACATGTACTGTGAAGGCACTATGAGCCACTTTGGGTGTTTCCATTTCAGAATCCAACATTAAATTCATATAGAAGAGAGTGACTGCAAATGATTTTGCTAAAATTTCTAGTTCTAACTAAAATATTTCATTCATCTAAGCTCATGAATACTTTATAACACATAGATTAAACTGAGATTCATAGAGTTTAATGTGGAGATTTCGGCTCTTTTTGGAATTTAGATATGCTGATTTTGTGCTTCTATAATATCAGTATATTTTCTTCTAAATTCATGCACAACAGTTGATTTTTCTCACATAATACTTCATATTTTATGCTTTTCCAGAATCTCTCTTTATTTTGAACAGACCACTACAATTCTTGATTAACTGCTACAACCAATCTTAAAAACTGGAATGAAAAAAATATGCTGTTAAACCCTCGATATTTGATATTTGTGGACCTATAAATACAACATGGTTATGTAAACGTGGCCACATCCCAATAGTCTTACAAGAATAGAACATTTGCCATTGAGCTGAGTTTACTAGAGCATTTGACGGGGTCATATCAACATTTTATATATTCACTTCCATGAACAAGGTGTTCTATCAGGCTTTGGTGCTTGATATAAATTTAAAAGACTTGGAAATTCCTTAAAGTTCAGAGTCAGAGTGATGGATGGATAACTATCCATTTAGCAGAGAAATTATTATTCCAGTCAGATAGTCAAGATTATGCTGAGACAACCACACAATTTAAAAAAATCTCAATAGCTTACTTCAACAAGTTAATTTTCAGGCCTGCTAAAGGCAGAACACAGGTTGGTAATAGAGACAGGAGTAGAAAAGCACTCTGCTCCATGAAGTCACTCAGGAGAGTTTCCACCATCTGATCTTGTTCACATCTAATCACAGGAATCTGCTGAGATAGTAGAAGTAAGAATGGGGAATTATTTTTTGTCTTTCAAATGTTTTTCCCAGAAGTGATACATGACATCCCTTTCATATATCCTTTACCAAAGCTAGTTACATTACTCCACCTCACTTCAAAGGCATGGAGAAATGTAACTTCCTCGTGCCTAGAAGGAGAGGAGAACAGGACAGGTTGGTGAATTTGCAATTTCTTCCACAAAACTCGGTAACAATCAATGAATATTAGAGGTATTGAGGATTTGGGCAAAAGTATAAAATAAATATTTTAAAAGTATAAGCTCTTCCTTATAATCAATTATTAAACTAGAATTTTAAATATCTCTCAAAACATTTGAATAATTCAGGACTATAAAAATACATAGTAAAGAAAAAAATTAGAGTTCCTTTTCTTCATAGTTGACTGAATTCTGCTGTTACCCAAAATGTCCAGATGTGTACCATATTGTTTCACAGGGCCATGGCTGTTCCTTCTGTTTTTATTTTTTTAAGTTAAACTTCCATTACATGAGACAGAATCAGTCTACCTACAATTGTGTAGGCCCTGAGCCACGTGAAATCACTGTATCATTTAAGCCCTGATTTTGACCCCAATGTTCATCCTTCTTCTAAGGTGCCTCCTGCATCGGAATCCCTGTTAGTATCAGAACATTAGGATCTCTCAATATGTGGTCCTCACTTGGCATGTGAATGCTGATATCTAAGGGGTCTCTGAAAAATGATGCATCTCTCTCCTAATTAGAACCACCTGCATACTTAAGTGGAACAGAAAAGCATTTAAGCCACCATTTGCAGCCATTGACATAGCGTACAGGGGAAAAGAGATACTAGAAAAGATAAAAAACTAAAACAGATTTTTTAAAGATATGGTACATTGAACTATAATCCAGAAGCAGTGTAGAAAAAAAGATAAAACTATGGACAAAGATTAATAGACAGTTCTGAGTGAGAAATATATGGAGTCCTAAATTCTTTGCTTGGAATTCCAAAATCCAAAGCAAAGTGTTTTGTTTTGTTTTATTTTTCTCTGTAAGTTTGGCAACAAACTCAAACTCATTAGGCAGAGAACCCTACCTGAAATGACAAGACTTTTTAAATTTTTATTCATCCCACTTAGTGAGAACGGCCATACATTTTATTGCATAAATGCTAACGTATTTATTTATGGGGTATTATCTCAGCTCTTACTGGAAGTGCTATGAAGTATAGAATATACTCAGCTAATACTCAACTCTGTAACATTCGAAATTCAAAACATCTGGCACCAAGATTTTCCAATGACAAATTTTGACCTCTAGACAAAAGTCTATTTTTGGTGAAAATAATGAGATCTGGGTTTGAATCTTAGGTGTATTTATTGATGTTCGCTGTTTAATTGTAATTTTGCCCCCTGCACCACATTTCCTTCATTTGCAATGTCAAAAGTTTTGTGGACTCACAGAATACCAAGGTGTTTTTTTTTTTTCCTAGTGCTCTCTCACTTTTTTGCTTTCACAAATTACATCCTCTAGATGTTCCACATTCATAAACTTCTAATAGTATATGTTGTCTCCTTTGAAGCAAAATAGTCTTCTAGGAGACAGGCATAGCTCTGAGCTCTCCGCCACCACACATCGTCTTGCATGTCAAATACGGTGTGATAGATTTTGTTAGGAAATTTACTTTCTTACTCCCAGAGTGTCCACAAAGAAAAATATTAAAATTTAAAGCAGTTGAAAATTGATTTGGACATAAAGCGAAGAACTTTAACTTTGTATTTGAAAATTAGCTTATAGTTCTCCCAAATCATTTGGTTTTTATTTCAGCTTTTTAATGTACTACATAAAACCTTTTAGACCTCTACAAGAATTGTGGTTTAGACTAAAAGAAATACTTTATGATGTTGTCTGGGTAAGTTGGAAAATAATACTTTATTACAGATGTTGTGGTTGTGTCCCAAACTCCCAAATCAATGTCATTTTTGTTAGAAGTGGTTGATATTATTCACACAATAAAATAACTCATTTGATTATTCCCTGTAATATCATTGTGTATATATTATGAGTCAGATTTTGCTCTTTCATGTGCATGAAAATTCTACCCAACTTTAGTACTTTAAATTGAATCAAATTGATTTCTAATTGACTTTATAGGACAGGGGTGTGTGCGTGTGAGTGGGTGTGTGGTGTGTTTCTGTGTGTTCAAAACCTAGTTTTAGACATTTATATTATTTTAGGATATTTTAAACAAGCTCTTTTATATCGTGTTTTTTTTTTATCACTAAGACATAATTATTTTTAGCCAAAAATCTGAAGCAACTTTTATTTTACTCATGAAGATAAAACAACTTCATTTATTTCATTAGGAGAAAATATCAGTCAAAAAATATAACTAAAATTTTAGATAATGTATTTTAAGTTGACGGGTATATCAGTTTATTGCTGCATACCAAGCCATCCTAAATCTTAGGGACTGAAAATAGCAATGAATTATAAGTCTTCATGATTCTGTGAGTGGGTAATCTGGATGTTTCTATCCCTGGTTGGAAGGTCAGCTTGAATTGCATGTTCAGGAAAGCTGCACTCAAGTGACTGACAGTTGGTGGGGCTTTGGCTGAGGTGCTGAAGTCATTCTCACATGGCTGCTTATCCTGTCGCAGGCTGCCCTGAGCTTCTGCACAGTATGTCAAGTGGGAGTTCCCAAGATTGTCGAAGCAGAATCTGCAAGACCCCTTAAAGCCAGACACCAGAACTCGCATGTTAGTTTCATGACTTTCTAGTGTTTCTATTAGGGAAAAGGACAGCCAGGATTCAATAGAAAGAGCAGAAAAGCAACATCATATTGCAAATAGGGTGTGGACACAGGAGGTGTGATTCTATGGAGACCTTGTTTTATCAATGTATCACCACAAGTCTTAATACTGGTAGACTCCAAAAGACTTACTCAAATTATTTTTTTCTCTAAAAGACTTACTCAAATTATTTTTTTCTCTAATTCCTTCCATTTTTTTCTTTAAGAGTGGCATGTTAGCATCACAAGCAATCTTTCTTCACTTTACAAAATCAAGCATACTTCTTGCTCATCCATCATTTTACTGTGGCATGTTATTCTAGGGGGCTAAACAAAAGGAACACCCAAAATATGGTTGTAGGCAAAGACTGACTCCTTGGAATTCTTGAATTTGGTCATATTATAGAACGTAGAAAAGTGATATTAACTTTTTAAGGGATTTTGCTTTTTCCTTAACAATAATGCTATCAAAAGTGCATCATTTCAACAGGAGAGACCGATAAGGGCAAAGTAAATAGAGTATCTAAATGAAATACTCCAGGGTAAACCACTGATTTCAACTCATTGCAAAGCTCCATGCTTTTGCTATCATTCTCATAATATATTTATTTTGTTTTTATCCACTGTATACTAGAGTTATAATAACTCCACCCATAGGAATATTATAAAACATAAATTGTTATGGTCACATAATACTATTTTGAATTTCAATTGCATACTCTCTTTTACTGAGATTCCATGATTAATAAAAGATTTTTAAGCATGAAAATAATTACATTACAATAAACTTCTTTAGAGGGAATGAAATGGGAATCAAATTCAAAAAGAGAAAGGAATGATATGAAGTTCCTGACTGTTAACATACTGTGCTTATACTCTTTAAGTGCATGATGATTCAAATCAAATATCTATGGTATTTATATTTCACTGAATACATTTTAAAGAGTGATGTAGACCTTTCATTTTCAAATGTCAGTATTTACAACCTACCAGATATTACATTCTTTGAAAATATTTAGAATTAAGATAAAAGATATTGCATGTCTGCTTATTATATGCACATAAATTGTCTAAAATTTAGGAGTATTACATAAATACAACAACAACAACAAAAAAAATCACAACCACACTGATCTATAGTGCAGTCTGAATCAACAGTCCTAGCTAGGTTTCAGCGCAAAACTAGCATCATCTTGGTTAAAAGAGACTAATCCAGCACCGGGATGCAGCTCAGATTATTGTTACTTTCCCAGGGTTTACGCCAGGCTTCACACTAATAATCACTGACTGCAAAAACCCCCAAATCCAGGATGTTTCAGCATAGAGGCGTCACAATAAAAAGCAGATTAATATTTGGGCTTTTCTCCGCTACCATTTAGATGTGACCCAAGGAGATTAATGGCTAACATTTTTATAGTTATGGAATAGTCTGAGGATCTAAAAAAAAAAAAATGTTGATAACCCTCATAATTTACATTCCCTTTGCTCCATACCTGCATAAAAGTGGATATGCGCTCACACGTCAAAATTTGCATAACAATTTCAGGGTTTCCTGGATGTGATGCCCAGGCCTTCATTGATTAAATTTAAGAACACCGGCTTTAAGAAAAAAAGAATAACATCTTCTGTCTACTCCAAAAGTTCCCAAGACTATACATGATAGATACTCAAAACTCAAGAAATATTTGTTGATGATATCTCATATTTGTCTTTCTTGACATTGCTTCTCAGTAGTCATTTTTAAGCAACCTAAATTCAGCATAAAAAAATCATTCTGGAAGAGGATGAATTCCCAGTTTCAAGATACTTCTGAAAGCATTTCTGAGAAGACCAAACTGACCGAGGAAACTCATCCTATGAGTCCATTTCCTTTTGAGTTCATACTTCAAAATATCATTGTTTCGATGCAGGATCAAACTTTCCATAACACATTGATTTTATGCAATTTATTATTTTATGTATTCTACTTTAAAATAATTGAACATTATAAAAATCAAAAATAAAACAATAAAAAAAAATGACGTGTGCTTCTATTAACTCTCCTCCCTTCAGGCTTGCTTTGTTTCACAGGTGACCTCAGTCTAGAGTTTCATATATTAAAATCCAAATCTTAATTTTGACTGTAGGAGATGCTCGTTGGATAAGCTTATCCCTATTCATTGGGGAAAAAGTACACTATGAATTATAAATGTATTAATATTAGTATTTAAGTGTTCAATAATATAAAGATATACACTACTTTAAACACTACATTTTTTCTTAAGTTTTATATCCTGAGGATTACTATGTATTCAGTTAATATAAAAGCAGTGTATTTTTTGCAAAAAGAAAATACAAACTTTATTTATATCTTATTTATATTTTATGATTTTGTGCTCATATACAGACCTCCAGAATTAGTTAAATTCACACAAAATAGTCTTTTTAAAGCAGAACGCACAAAACTCTTAAAATCAGTATATATTATTATTTCCATGCAAGAAAAGACTGATGGTCTGTGCTTCATGCACTTTTGCCACAGAAAGTTCCAGAATTTCACACTTACATTATAAGCAAAGGCTGAATCCTGTTTGTTGGTTTAATTATAATTATATTCCATCAATTTTAAGTGCCAGCCTAAGAAAATCATGGCTAAGGTAATGATTGTGAAACGCAAAGTAGAAACCTATATGATATTAATAGCTAATGTTTACTGAGGTCCTAACATGCTCCAGTTACTGTTTCAAGGATCGGCATCTTACTTAATCCTTATAACGACCCAGTGGGCGAGATATTACCATCCCATTTCACAGATCTAAGAACTGGTGCTCAGGGAATGTAACTATCTCCAATCATAAAAAAACAGATGGAATCAGGTTTCAAATGTACGCATATGGTTCTAGACCAGTTGGTATTTAAATACAAATAATAATTAAAATGAAAAAAAATAAAATTTGGTTTCTCAGTTTCACAAGCCATATCTGCTCTAGATTATTCTTTCTTAGCAACCACTAGAAAAAAATTAAATTGCAGGGTTTTTAAATCAAAATTGACAATGACTTTAATTTATAAATGATACCCATGTTACATTTGCTGATTATTCTCCCTTGTTGACTACAATTAAGATTTTGTTGTAACACAACTAGTACACAGGCAAAAAGTTTCATTCACAAACCTAAGTGACAACTATTACATCTACACTTAGACATTAAATAATGCCTGAAGTATCATAAAACAGTTAACCAAATGAAAAGTTTTGCCAATTTCTGTGTCACCAAGGAAAGATGGCTCATAAGAAAGTGTGAGAGGATTTCAAAATTACAATTAAGAAAAAATAAAATAAAATTTCTGCCTACTCACATTTGAGTGCTTAAATAGCAATTGGAATATCGGTAATATAGCTCATCAATATTATAAGTTCATGACAATTTTTAAAAACGCACTTAACGTCATATATTTTTAAGTTTAAATTAAAAATTAGATAATACATTTTGAATCTTGGTAGATGGAAAGAAAAATTTTTATAGGAAATTCAGAATGAACAATCATTTCAAATGTATTTTTTATTTTAAAAAAGATTGCACAGTATAATTTAATTAAAATGCAAAGTCTTCAGAGGAGTTAGAATACTTAGCTGAAATGCAACACTGAGGGGAAAAAATGGCAAATTTACTTACCCATTATAGTACTGAAACACATTTTAAAATAAAGCAAGTGAGCTAAATCTTTAAACAAAAATATGATTTCTATTTGAGATACAGAAACTTACTCTCTGTGCAACTTGTCTAAGACTAATCTACCTTCAGAATTCTAGTTTGAAATTTAAATTAATGTGTCACAAGTTGCATTTGGATTTCTGTTATGACATGCAATGTGTAAAATCTTTCCAAATAACATTGACCCACTGGACCTGGTAAATCTACTTACATTTGAGTTAGAGGATTTTTGAATGAGCATTAATGTTCGAGCTTCTAGTGACAACGCATGCCTTCCTCTTTCATTAACAGGAATAAAAACTCTGCGGGCTTCCTGTTACTTGGAGTGTTTAGGAAAGAGAAATGTGTCCTATTGTCTATGAGACATTTAATAAAGTCTCTTTAATAATACAGAAGAAAAGATTATGCCGTGAGTACAGGATGCCAACTAAATCTTGCATCTGCAATCTTATCTAGACTCGCTTTCCTTTCTCTTCTGTCTCCCAAGTGTAAAATGCAGCACCACCTCCTATTGGAGCCTCTGGCCAGTGTCCGGGGAGTTATTTTATCCACCTCTGCTAGACCTGGTCTAGGTGAGACAAGGGAGGGCTGAAGACTTGAGCCTTTGGGGATTTATAAACAAGCACCCCTTTGTTTTGCTGTTGTTTTATAAGTGTCAGCAGAACAAATTTTAATATGCTGATTTTGATTACAAACTGAAATACTTATATCACCAAGAGTAAAAATTCAGATTGATCATTCCATTCCTCTGTTGACTTCCAAACGTAAACATTTAAGGAAAAGAAATAAAATAAGTATTGTGCTATAAAATTGAAAACATGAAGTAGGATGAGTATAGACATGGACTAAATGATTTTTTTCAAATATCTGAAAATTTATATTTTATGTTAATTTTAGAAACGATAATAGAAGTTTCCACATCTTAACCTAAATCTTCTCTGTTTATTCAGAATTTTTGTCAGGTTTCTCCACAAAGTGCAACATATAAATGACACATGGTCTACAAAATGGTGTCCAGATCTCCAGTTAAAAATCTCCAACTACCAGTGATAAACGCTGAATCTCCAACTACCAGTGATAAACGCTGTTCAGGGTAAATTAATAATTAGTAAATTTACTTCATATTTTTATATATTTATATATCAAACATAAGTGAACAATGAGTAATTTAATTTATACCTCAAAATGTAATATCCAAATGTTAACAAATTTTTAAATCATATACTTATACATACCAAAATAGTATATAATCATTTAATAATTTATGATGTTAATTTTAGTGTCAATATTATTGGTATAGTAACATTAAAATGACTATATAAGCTGATAATTTCATCTGATTTATATCAAAGAGTTAATTCATTTGTAATTTTAAATTGCATTTGAAGGACATTAGGAAATATTTTTTAAGTTCATATTGACTCCAAATTTTTCAAACTTATAAATTCAGACAGTCTCACTTGAATCCCCAAATATCTAATTTGCTTTGAAGAGAAAGTATTTTTTCTTTCATTCATATAATTCAAAACAGCTAAACAGATTCTACTTCAACAATTTAAATGATTCACATGTGAGAACAAATATGGAAAATCTAAGCCCCAAACAAAATTGCAGACTTAAATTATAATGATAATTTAAAATGTGTGTAATATAATTATAGTATGGGGTCTGCTATAATGAGCTCGGCGATACTATATCTATATCAAATGTGTTAGGGCGGTAATATTAGATATGACTTTCTCTGAGCATTTTTTTACACATTTCTGAATTATGATACCTGTGCCAGAATCAGCCTACTGTATCAAGAATTTTTTGGATAGAGAAATGAATTTTTAAAATTGTCAAAACATGATAGAGCAAACTCCCATTTTCTTCTACAGAGGATGTATGAAAATATGAATATCAACTATATATGAAATATCTCTAGAAGAAAGTTGAAAATGTATAAATTGATCATTCAGATTCAATAATTTTACATAAGGAAAGCAAATTAGAAACGTTTAATTATATTAATTAATTATTATGTCTTCCCACAGAAATGCTTAATTGATCTTTTTAAACAAATTTATTTTTCTTAAACACATAAAAATACATCAAACTTCAAGTCGGGCCTTCTTCTGACATTTACACCTTCATTAATTATTAAATTTATTCAGAAAACTATGAAACAGCCAGGAATATTTACGATGAGTAGTTATATGACAAAACACATAAATAGTTATTTTATTTGTTGTTTAATATAGAAGTATTGCTTAAATTATAAAGTTGCTAATATCAGATTGAGGCAGGAAAGCTTTGAACAGTGATGGACAATGCACCATCAATTCAAGAAACAAGGCATAATAATCAACTGCGTATATCCAAACAGTCATCCACCCATCCATCTGTCTATCCATCCTTCTACCTATCCACCATTCATTTAACAAAGAGCTACTACAAATGGATAATTCCACTGTACAAAGCCTGGGTGTCAATACAGTACTGAGTAAGATGCGTTGGGTATAGCTTATCCCCTAGTGACAGATAATTAAAATGCAGATTCCGGCGAAATAGTGCTAACTAATTTTGTTTTTCTTTGTGGTGGCCCTTAGAAAAGGGTGACAAATTCAAAATAAGTTGGTTTCCCAAAGGAAATCAGAAGTGAGTCTTGGTAGATAAAGTTTGGTGTTTGGTGCTAAGCGTGACAAGCAAGTTCCAGAGGTCTCACCTTATTTTATCAATTCTTAACAGATACTAAACGCACGGTTGGGTCTCTGTCAGTATTTGCTGCACAAATAAAGAGAGAAAAGAGTCGTCCAGGCAGGGAGAAGAACACGTGAGGTTCAGAGTCAGGGAAGGAGCTACAGGTGTGGCTGGGCTGTGCAGTCAGTGGAGCGGTTTAGTGGGGAATGACGCCATGGAGAGAGGGGAGAGCCAGATGGTGAATCATATGGAAATTATGATGAGATAACATCTCCTCTGCTTTGAACTCTGCTGAAAAAGACAAGATTATGTTTGGACCCTGAGAGGTGAATCAATAAAAGAGCAGAAAGATCTGTACAAAGACAGGAGAACATGCATATTTCACAATATCTGTCCTTCCCAGTTCAAAGAAATCTTAGTTTTTCAGAAGCAACCATGGTCCAGAACTAAATTGTCCTCATAGGAGCAAGTAGCATTTTCCTTGTAGTTAGCAGCCTTTAATAATGACTAGTTTTGGGATAAACAACTAATTGCATCAGTAGGTCTGTATCTCCAGATCTATATGACTTACTACTCCATTAACTGTAGAAGGGTTTTTTTCCCATCCCCTGAAGGCTGCCAGGGTCCAGGGCCTGGCTGCCAGGTGTGGACCTTGACTGATGAAGGCACAGTAACCTGCTGACCCCACCCCAACCCTGTTTTCCGGGTTGCCTTTTATCTCCAGCCTTGCCTCCTTTTTCACTCTCTCTCTCTCAAAAGCCCAAGAAGCCTTGGAAGGATCATTGGTCAGCTTCCATCCTTATGTCTTGACCTGTGTGGACTTCCTGGCTTACCTCTTCATGTGCCTGTCAACCCCGATTTTGGATTTTGATTCAAGTTTAGGTAACGCCTCCTCTCTAGTTTCTTTCTGTGGCTGGATTTTGGAACTATGTGTCACCCTTCGTTTACCTTTATCAGAAATTCTGATTTTGGCTTTCTGACACTGCCTCCCCACCTGGGATTTTGACACAATTTCCATAATCGAAAGGCTTCCAGAGTTTATTTATTTATTTATTTATTTATTTATTTATTTATTTAGGTGTCATACTTCAGCTTTTATTCCTAATAAAGATAATCCCTGATTCAGTCTGGACAAAGACGGGCATGCTCCAGTGCTTGGCCACACGTAACTTTACTGTACGTGTTGTGCCAGGTGGAAATTGGTACATTTAGTTCCTAAGGACAGCCCATTTGTCAGAGGGCAAGCAGGCCCTGCTATTCCTCTGAAAGAAGCTTGATGTGAGCCTTAAAAAATGCATTTTAAATCAAAGCAAACATGCTTCACATCAGCTTACCTTTTTTCAGGGGCAGGGGTGTTAAAACGACATTTTTAAAAATTCTTGCAAAGAATCTTTCTTGAGCAAATAATATTTTTTGTGTGTTTGTTTCCCTGCAATTTTGGATTGTACAGGTTAGAGTGAAATTATCTATCAACACAAGCGTAGACTATGCCTTCCAGCCGAAAATTCTTTCTAAGAGCCTGCTGCTTATGGTGAGAAATGTGTGAAATAACTCTTTTACAAAGTAATAGAAGTTTTAAATCAAATTATGCTAATTTTTATATAAATAGACACAAATTAAGGGGGTAACAAGATGCAGTATGAATCATGCCCAATCTTCTAGACTGCCCTTATGGAAGCAAAAAAATTTTTTTTTGGTTAGGAGATGGGAAAAATGATATGTTAAGCTATTTCTAAATTGCCAGTTGATTCATTAAAACATATTTTAGAAATCCCTCCTCTAATATAATCACCTTTCTTGAACTTTTCCAGGAGTTTCATACTAAAACATAATTTATTCTTTCAATAATATAAGATCTTTTGTTGTAGTCACTATATTTTTTGGATGTAAAAATCTCTCCTATAAAATAGACCATATAGAGCACAGTCAATTTTATAAATACATCCAAAGTTTTTCAGGGTTTTGTGATGTTTCAGCAGCATGAATACATTTTTTCTTAAATATCAGTTTTCTATAGTCAACTAGTTAGCTGCTGCTGTATCTTTAAATGTCAAATGACTCTTACGACTCTTCCGAAATACTCAAAGGAAGTTTTTTCACATCAAACTGTCACTTCTATCACAAAGACAGTTTCGAAGTTTCTAAATGCTGATCTATCTTATCACCACCATTACCACCACCTCTCCTGCCATCATATCATGTGCAATTATAATTAACCTGCTTGAAGAATGGTAGTTAAATGCCAAAATAAATCAATGGGAAATAAATTATATGTGACAAAATATATAGCAAGTGTTTATCAAATTGTCTATAGTCTCCTTTCCCTTAATCCTGTATGGATGCTAAGTGTCTTCTTCCTTCCTTCTTCCCTCTTTCCCTCCCTCCCTCCATACTCCCTTCTTTTCTACCTTTTGTTTTTGTGTTCTTTTCCTTGTTTCTTTCATTCTCTCATTGTCCTTCCGTCTTTCTCTTTTCTTTATACTTTGCCTCTGATGTTCTTAGTTTCAGAGTCCATACTCATTCTGGTTTTTCTAATACCAAACCTGTCATACACGGCACTGAATCTGCCCTCTTCCAAACGTGATTTGAGGGAACAGATGACAAACATAGGAGAAGACCATGGAAAAGATGGTTGAGATAGTTAATTTCACCTTTATGTTCTGTCATGCTATTTTGTTGTTGTTTTATGCACTGAGAGGCATGTGTTGCTGCTAAAACTTACAGGGGTTTAAATGGCAGGAGTATCTGCTCTGTTGATTCTTGAAAGTTGTTGACAACCCACAAATAAACATTAAGAATTTGAGGGGAGATCAATATCTTTCCAACAGCTTCTTGGGCATATTCCCAAGCTTTTAAGTAACAAAGTTTAATCAGATGACCTAGGGAATCATCCTTCTGTATATTTTATGTTATACTCTCTAGTCTACCATCTGCCTTATGTCTGTCTGGTTGAAACTGGTATCATAGCCCCTTGCCTAAGTGGTGCCTTTGTTTCCGTATTTCACTGACTACAGTCCTCCCATCTTTGAGAATGACTGACCTGCTTAACAGACATTGGGTACCCCTGCCATGGGTGAAAGTGTGTGCTAGTATATGGACAAGCTATCCTAGCTTTCAAATTCATGTAGACAAATTTACAATGTTGTTTGGTTGTGATTTATGATTTGTTTTGGAAATTGCAAAATTACTTTGATGTGAACTGCTGTTCTCCGAACCCATTCCAGATGTGTTTAAAACTCCAGATTTGTCAAATGAAAAAAATTTTAAAAAATGATAGTAATGGTTAATTCAGGAAGGTGAGTTAATCTATACTTTGAATTTGGCAAAATATTTTGAACTGTCTCACTTTTTTTTTTTTTTTTTTTTTGGCTTGGCAAAATTTGTTTGGCCAAGCATTTCCTCCTTAATTTCTAAACCCCTGAGTATTTCAGGGGAAACTTAATACATATGTTTCTGGTTCACTGACTCTTAAATCGTCAAAATGTTGTTTTCCAAAAGCTTGTTAGTGTTGAAAGAGGTTTATCAGACACCATACAAGTTCTCAAAAGTGTTTTTTACCTCAACTTGTAGTTCCCACTGGACATGAACTCAAACTCCTAGAGTTTGGTTCTAAATTTAACATCAACAAAGCTTGAACCAGATCCAAAGCCGCCTGATTGCAGTTAGTCCTTTGAAAAGTACTACATTACTGGAAGAACACATATGTTGAATGGAATGTACAAATAAAAGCAAAATCAAAAAGCAAAGTTTGAGGGATTGATAGCCAGCCTTCCAAGGAATGACTGGTGTGTAAATTTTTATTTGATTAGCTTTCCCTTACTTGTTAATTCCTCCAGCCACTACCCCTCACCCACTCATCCTCATCATATCTTGGGCAACTTCATTTCACATATATAAAAAGGCAATCTTAAAAATTAAGCATTCTGATAATTTTGTCAGAGTGAAAAAGATAAGAAAAAAGACGTAAGAACTTATTGTCTAGAATACATCTCGTAATTTCCATAATTCACTACAATTTCATTTGCTGCCAGTTTATTTGATTTAACATCATCCAAAGCGTAAGGTTACATGGAATAAATAGCTAATTGGGTTAATTTAATAGTAGGTTAAATCTTTATTTTATTTCGTCTAAAAGGCACATTAAAATAGTGCAATTTTCAAGTGGTCTTAGAAATCTAAAGTAGAATTTCTTGATAAAAAAAATATATAGCTTTCTCACTGCTGGGTTTATAGTGGGAGTTGCTGGCACGCTTCCAGTTCACCGCGTGAAAATCTAAGCTGCCTGTATAAGTGCAGAATTTAATGTCGGGTCTTAAGGTTTTGCTTGGCATCTTGCCAAAGATGTTATGCATTTAGCTGGGAAAATTGCCTAGAAGTTAATTGAGAGGAAAACACTAATATACAACCGCCCCCCTTAAGAAAGAAAAAAAAAAAAAAGGCGTCGATATGCATACGGTGTTGTTCATTGATAAGTTTTGTATGTGTACAATGAAGACTTATAGTAAAGTTGATCTCAAGATTGCTGAGGATGATTTACACCAATTACCCACTCACCACACATCCGCTGCTTGGTGAGTGTCCAGTTTCCCTGGAATCGGGATTTCCCCACAGTGCCTGCTTGGAGGCACGAGGTCATTGGAGTCCCTTTCAAACATTACTGACTAAAAGATAAATCATCATTCAGAAATTCAGGAGAGGACATATATTAATTCCATCTTTTAATTAAATGTTTTTTAAAGGGACATTTTGCTTCAGGATCTCGGTCTCGTCTCCTCAGACAAGGTGGGTGGAATTTGGTCTGGATCCTCCTATGAAAGGTCTCAAAGATTTCAATTGAACTCTTCCTGCCCCCAAGGGCCACCAGTGCCTGAGTCAGCTCCTGGGTTTGGTCTTTTTTGAGCTGAGAGAGCAATACTTATTAAGGACTTTTTAACTTTTTATTTTGACAGTAGTCTCAGGACCGAATTTTGCTACTCCTGACAGCTTTCTCTCTAGTGCTTCTTAATATACATCTTCTCTTGAATGAATGAATGACCTTTTTCCATCTGTGGCACGTCCCTCTACTTGATTTTCTTTTCTGACCAATAATCAGAAAAGAACTGCATGAGTTCCCAAAGAGTTAACAGCTGTAATTCTTTCTTCAAAATGAAAGTAAAGAGTATTAGTTGTATATTTTTGTTTATTGTTCTCAGTAGATTAAATTTATCTGGGAGACCTCACTAACACAATAACGACACATTAGTACCTTCTGTCCATCCACACCCTCCTCCTTTCTCAGGGGCGCTTTAAGCCTTGGATAGAAAAAAAATAACACTTCTCAAAAATGGAGTCCAGGCTGAAGCTAGAAAACCCCGCTCTTAAATGACAAAGCTCTCAGTAAGTGGGCGTCTTGGTCACTTTCAGAGCCTTTCTTTATGGTTCTCACTGTGGCCTTGGAGAAAGGGCTTGCAGGGGGAGGGTGATAAAGACAGGAACAAAGCAGGGGGGCGTATGCGTTTGGCTAGAAAGTGAGGGAAAAGTGATCCTTTAATTAAGATGAGTAGTTTTTTTGTACCTGTGCTGTATCTTTTTGCTGTGCGGAGGTAGAGAGGACATGAGCAAAGCAGAAACAAAGAAAGTTTGCTACTGTATGAAATTTTCTCCTTATACTTAATCCCGTTCTTATTGGGACCTTGGGTGGAAAGCTGATAATTTTGGTGAGCTCTAAAAGAAAGGCAGTGGCTTGAATTCCGGCCACCATCTCCTTGATAATGAATAGGCCTAATGAATGTGGGTAAGTGGTAGGAATCTGGGACCAGCTGCATCGGGGCAGGTAATACAGCTCAGATTTAATTGGGAGCAGGTATTGGGAGGCTGTATTACTTTAATTGGTGAGGGGTTTTCTAAATGGAAAGGACAAAGTATAATGGACAAATTGTGCAGTACAATAGCACTTAAGCTGGGATTGTATGCATTCGTTAATCTGCTGAGGAATGAGGCAATTCTAAACAATTTTCTCAGTGAAACCAACTCCAGAAAGCTTGTCCCTTTTGTTCTCCCTTGGGAAAATGTAAGATTGAAACAGAAAATACCTTTACCGAGGCAATCATTTGCCACGTGTGGAAAGCGGATACAGCTGTAAACTATGAAAAAGGGATCTTTGTAGTACAATAAAGGATGGAAAAAGAGATAAAGCTTAGGATAAGAGTGGGCCTGTCACTGCATCTAAAAGGAGGAATAAAGTGATGGCATTTACAGTGACAGACGAGACTCTAAAGAGAATGCAGGACAGTTTAGAGAGGGGAATTTGATATTTAAAAGAATGGGCTGTGATAATTAAAAGTAGCATTACATTAAACTGTTACGCATCTCATTAATGACAAAAGGAAACTGCTGCCTTTTACAAAGTTAATGATTCCCATAAAACCATTCTTGAAACCTTACATTTTTAAAAGTCTATATGAACATAAACCTGGCCTCACAGGTTGTATTTCTGATTTCCAACTTTCCTTAGAAATATAAAAAAGTAATGCAATTGGAATTATACTCCAATAACCGTGTGACTTTGTCCGTGGAAGTGTCAAGTCCTGGGCAGCTGGGAAAGGATGGACTGAGAACAGCCATGAAAACATTGCTATAAAATGCTCTCTTATTGATATGTGGGTACGAAATGAGCCCACGGGATATTTCATTGTCAAGCACATGCTATTGCCCTGTTTTCTCTCAATAATTTATATTTGGCAACATCCAACAGAATATCTATGTAATGGCATTTAGGAGGAAGAAAACAAATTGCTTCCAGATTTGTGGTTCAGTGACCAGCTCTGATGAGACTGCTTAACCGGATTTTCAACTTTGAAACTTAATGGTCGAAAAGCAATTGTACTTGAGTTCTTTTAATGGGGCTCTCGCACTTGTATATTTCATTACAGGTGGGAAAACTGGGAAGATTGAATGTCCTTTGGAGTTCATGGAGCTTTGGCAGTGGGAGAAGAAAAACAAAACGGGGCATAACGGGGGTGTGGAACAGACGTTCCCAAGATTCCCAAGTGGGTTTCATGTGCTGCCTGACAAGAAGAGGGACTGACTCAGCAATCTACACTGGCTGGAAAGGACAAATTATCTTACCTCGGATATTGTTCCGGTGAGAACCAAATCTACAAAGCTACAGTTTATATAAAGAATCCTTTGGAAGGGAAACTATTCTGCTATCCGCACATCTAGATCTCACATATTGAAAGGCACTTGGGTCGGCCTCAACATCCTGGAGCACAGACTGATGCAAAAGGCCCCTTAATGTAAAACCATATTTATTTTGAAAGTGAAGAATAACACATTTCCTGTCCATTGGTGCATCACGGCAAAATCCTACTCGGAACTCAGTAAGAGATGCCGCAAATGATAAAAGAAAAATGAAAACCAGTCACATCAAAACATGTCACAAAAAATAGTCAAGAGTTTCACTACCTTAGCACACTGAAAAAGATGTTTGTAATCATGACAACCCAAACTCATTACTTGGCCTCTATGTTAAAAAATTAATCTCTCAAATCCCTTGGAGGAGGAAGGATGGGAGTAAGGTGGAGAATAAAGACCCCCAAGTACTTGTTTATTTAAGAATTGCGACATGTGGTGCATCACAGTACTTATCTATACTGAAAAGACACCATACTTTGTGTGTGTGTGAGTATGTGTGATTTCAGCATGATTAGAACTGGTAAAATGTGATTATGTTATATACAAGTGTGATAAAAATTCAGAGTCAGAAGAAAATGCAATTAAAACAGGTTAAGTTGGTATGAAACCCCACCCTGGCCCCCCGAACCCCCAGAAGTAAACTGAAATATTCTTCTGTCCTTTACTTACCCCCAGACCCATTTCTTCCTCAGTATGAATAGGGAGAGAATATCTCTCTCAGTGAAAGTCCTACACAAATTGTAGGTAAAAACTGTTCCACATTCGCAATATCGACTCCTATAAAATTCCAGTATTCCAAAAGCCATTTATACCAGACGTGTGAATAAAAATTAAGAACCTTTGAAATACACACACAGACACACATACGACACACACACAAGTTTATTGAATTCTTACTATGATTTATTTAATTCAGGTAGTTAATATTGTGTTCTTCTTACCAAAAACAAATTCAGCAGTTATAGTTTTTTTTGTTTTTTTGTTTGTTTGTTTGTTTGTTTAACTATAACATTCAGTGAGAGGCTTACCAACCATAAATATCAACAAAATAGACGTTTCAATTAAATTTGGTAAGGGCAAATCATACTGATACAATTATACACTTTTCTACCATTGAGCTATCCAAGGGTATAGTCATCAAATGGAGAATAAAAAGAGGCCTGATAGCACTCTTACAGAGGTAGGTAATGTCTCCTGGGACGTCTGCACTAGTATCGCGCCATCATCCTTTAATCTGAACATGCTGACAATTTTAAAGGCCACAAAATAATCTCCTACTCTCCTCGTGTAAGGAGAAATATTCAATGTAGAACATTTAGGTTTAATTTTGATGTTCAATGTTTATCACTTATGTTATCCATCTATACAGAAAACGAGATAGAGACAGACACAGCAAGCTGCACACAAACATACAGATACACATATGGTTAAGATCGGTAACCATTATTTGTATATTTAACTAAGATCTATTTAAATAGAGAGAAATGTATTACTTTAAATAATGCATAAATGTCTGTCTGATGAATTTTGAAAATGAATTGTATTCATTCATTAGCATTGGATAAATTCTCTGAAACCTCATAAAGTGAATATTTACTGACGATTCTACTTTGACATTATTCAACAATGTCTGGAGCATATACAGTTTGTGCTTTTCGTGAGATGTAATTAATCAATGAAATGAAAAGACCTTCCCGTGGGAAATGCCCTTCAACTATTTGGAATAGAAATTAAAACCTCAGAAATAAAGCAAATGAGAAAAGCATTGGAGTTCCTTTTGGTTAAAAAAAAAAAAAAATTCAAGGGAGTGGCAAATGAGAACCGCCCCCTCCCCTGCATGAAATTCGAATTCTAGAAGTTGTGCCCACTTCATAAAAAGAGCAAAGAAAATATTTACTATATCATGCCACAGTAGAAGAAAATAAGCTCTCATTTTTTTATTCTGGTGTGTAAAATTTTCAACGAGAAATAAAAACACTGAATCTATGCCAAACTCAGTTGCTGGGGCTGGAATTCATTTTATTTTATTTTAAAAATTCTTTTATTATGTAAGTTTCAGGTATTCAGCATTATCATTCCGTATGCACTACAGAATGATCACTGGCACTGGTCTGCTTACCATCCACCATAGAGCAGACCCCCTTCGCCCACTTTGTCCAACCCCCAGCTGCCACTGGCAACCACTGACCCATTCTCTATATGTGTAAGTTCATTTTTGTCTCGTTTTTATATTTCACACGTGGAAGAAATCATGCAGTATTTGCTTTTCTCTGCCTGACTTATTTCACTGACAATAATAACCTCGAGTTCCATCTATGTTGTCACAAACGGCAAGATTTCATTCTTTTTTATGGCTAAGTAGTATCCCACTGTATACAGAGTCCACATCTTTTTAATCCATTTCTCCATCCATGGACATTTAGGTTGCATTCATTTCTTGCCTATTGTGAATAACACTTCAAAGAACATAAGGGTGAATGTATCTTTTTAAGTTATTCTTTGGATAAATACGCAGAAGTGTGTTAGCTGGGTCACATGATAATTCTATTCTTAATTTTCTGAGGAATCTTCATACCTTTTTCCATAGCAGCTGCACAAATTTACACTACTACCAACAATGCATGAGTGTTCTCTTTTCTCCACATCCTCTCCAACATTATTTCTTGTCTTTTTGATAATGGGCATTTTAACAGTTGTGAGGTGATAAGGCATTGTGGTTTTTATTTATATTTCCTTGATAATTAGTGTTGTTGAACATCTTTTCACATACTTTTTAGTCATCTATATGTCTTCTTTGGAGAAATGTCTATTCAGATCTTCTGCCCATTTTTTGTTGTTGTTGAGTTGTATGAGTTCTTCATATATTTTAAAAACAAATCCCTTATCCAATATATGGTTTGCAAACATCTTCTCCCATTCAGTAGTTGCCTTTTCATTTTGATGGTAGTTTCCTTCATTGTGCAGAAACATTTAGTTTGATATAGTTTTATTATTTTATTTTATTTTTTGTTTTTGTTTCCCTTGCCTTTGGAGTCAGATCCACAAAGACATTGCTAAGACCAATGTCAAGGAGATTACCACCTATATTTTCTTCTAGGAATTTTATGGTTTCAGGTCCTACATTCTATACTTTAATCCATTTTGAGTTAATTTTTGTATATGGTATAAGATATTGATCTAGTTTTATTCTTTTACATGTGGCTGTTCAGTTTTCCCAATACTATTTATTGAAGAAATTGTTCTCCCTCCACTGTGTATTCTTGGCTCCTTTATCTTAGATTAATTGTGTATATTTGTATGGGTTTATTTACGGCTCTCATTTATATTCCATTGATGTGTGCATCTTTTTTTGTGCCAATATCACGCTATTTTGGTTACTATAGCTTTGAAATGTAGTTTGAAATCAGGGGGCATAATATCGCCAGCTTTTCCTTCTTTCCAAAATTGTCTTGGCTGTTCAGGATCTTTTTTGATTCCATGTGAATTTTAGAATTATTTGTTCTGTTCTGAAGTAAACCACTGGAATTTTGATAGGGATTGCTTTGGGTAGTACAAACATTTTAACAATGTTTCTTCTTCCAACTCATGAGCATGGAATATTATTTTGACTTGGGATGTTTTATATGTGGATATCTAAAGCTGTATATCAGATGTCCTGCAGAAGCCAAGACAAAACTGCCTATAAGGTACTTCTACAGCGCAGGACTGCTAGTCCATCTACAGAAAAAATAATGCTGCTAACGATGAGCTTATGAATTAAATATACAAACAACATAAAGAAATATACCAGCATCAAGAAAATCAATAGACACAAAAAATAAGAGTATTGCTAAAGTACAAAAATATATAATATTCTTAAAATGAGTATAGGATAAATATGTTTAAAATTATTATAAGAATGAAAATTGTAATGAAAATCACAAAAATATCAGGTTATAAGTGGACCAATTATAATTTTGAAAGAACTACATAAAATCATACTATTAAAGTACTAGAACTCAATAAACAGAGATATATGTATATCATTAGTTTTAAGAAATATCTACCATAGATGTGTTCATAAAAGGACAAATTAATGAAGTTATTATGTTTTATATATTATTTTCTTAGTTGCTGAAATTTTAAAAATTACATCTTATAAACAACATGAGGTAATCCTGATAACAGTAACAGCAGGGAAAAAAAAAAAAGAAGTGGCCATGAAATGTTGAACTTGATTCTGGAGATGCTGACCCTCTCCTAGAGGTCTCAGAAGATAACAAAGGAATAATTATAAGGTGTCTAGACATGTTAAAATGGAAATTGTTGGGAGAGTGATGTCAGTAAAATGGTTGATTAGGAAGTTCCATACTCTTGTTTCCCATATGGAAATAACACCAACAACAAAAATAAAAACAACAACAAAAACCTATATGAACCAAGTTTGTAGGAAATCTGGAACATAAAGTTTTACGATAATCGAGCAAGTGCTCAATCAAAAGAAAAAGCCATCTTTAAAATGTTATGAAAGTTTTGTATTGTTTTCACCCTCTATTTCCTCACTCCTTCCCCAACATCCAGCAGTTTTGATCTTTGAGAATGCAGAGCAGACCTTACTTGAAAATTATTACGTATGTTTTTCTAAACTGGCTGGGGAGTATTTGAATAATTGACTTGCTCATCTCAGCCTCAGATGACTTGGATCATAGGTAGGAGAAGCAATGAGTACTGCTCATAAAAGCTACAAGGGAACACGAAATTCATAAACACTTGGGCAAGAGATTCTGGGTCAAGATCTACAATAGATCATCTAAAGCCCAGAGGCAAAACTAGGGTGAGATACATTGGTAAATTAGCACATTCAAATGCAATTGCATATACAGAAGAATTTAAAAAGTCATGTGTATGCCCAGGTAAGACACGTGCTTAAATGTCCTGAGAAGAACTTAAGCTTTTTCGCCTCAGCTGATCTCTAAGCTCACAGCACTCCAAAAGAGTTGATAAAGGAAATACTCACACAGAGTTGATCCGTAAATTCTCTCTCTCTTTCTCTATCTCTCTCTCATGTTTTGTTTGTTTGTTTGTTTTTTTCAGCTCCTGGCATTCAAGGAAATCTCTGTCAAAACATTTGCTGAACACAAGCTAAAGAAACAAAGACAGTAAGTACACACACCAAGCAATGGTCTTTAAAAAATGGTTTGAAAAAGTCTCAAAACGGTAACTACAATAATCAAATAACTATAATAACATTGAGTAATCAAAACAACAACAAACAAACAAAAAATTCAGAAAACCCTAGCAATCCGGGTGGCATACAAAGAAACAGGTTTCGGTTTATTCAAAGGAACAAAATAATTAATTGACAGAGAGTGTCCCTGGGGTAGCCTAGATACTGGTCTTACTAAATAAACACTTTGAAACAGCTGTCTTAAATATGCTCAAACAGATAAAAAGTGATCATACTGGAGCTGAAAAGTAAAATAACACAAATTAAAACTTCATCAGAAGAATTCACAGAAGATTTGAGGAAGAATTCATGAACATGAAGAGAGGACAATTGAAGTTACTGAGTCTGAGGTGCAGAAAAGAAAAAAGGATGAACAAAAGTAAACAGAATGTAAGAGAATTACAGGTCATCATCAAGCAGACTAACACAGAAAATTGAAGTACCAGAAGAAGAAAGGAAGAAAGAGGACGAAAATATATTTGAAAAAACTATGGCTAAATTCTTCTCAAGTAGAAAGATAATCTACAAATCAAAAAAAAAGAGAAAAAATCTCAATGAATGCCAAGTAGAATAAACCAGAGACCTTAACCAAGGCAAAATATAAACAAGTTGTTGAAAGCCAAAGATAGTACTGAATCTTAAACACAGCAATCTTAAACACAGAGAAGTGATTCGAAAGGTTTAAGGCACCCTCAATATGATGTTTAGGCAATTTCTCATCAGAAATCTGGAGGCAAGCAGGCAGCAAGATAATATATTTAAAGCATTGAAGAAAAAATGTCACCTAGAACTGTTTACCTGGCAAAACTGTCCTTCAAAAATGAGGGAGAAATCAAGACATTTTCACTATCTACTCAAGATGTCGTTTATTCTACACATTAGATAATCGGAATTCTCTTTAATTTTTTATTATATTTTTTCAGTAGAATCTCTACTGTAAAAAGACTTTAAAAAATGGGAAAATATGTTGTTGTAGTTAATGATGGTTATCATCTCTGTTTTTTATGATTAGACATAATTATTGATTACAGATAATTACTTCTAATGTTATATCTTTAAATATATAATCATTTCTAATGTTTATTCCTTAATTAGTATATTTGAGACTCTTTTCTGAAACAAAATTTTATGCATTTTCACAACTTTTTTCTCTAGTATTGGAGCTCTAAACTAAAAGTATTTTCTCACATTTCCTTATTTTAATTCTCCTACTTTAGATAAGATAATGAAAATAGCAATATTTTATGTAGCAAATTTAGTCTATTTTTAGAGTGTAGGTGTGAATTTAATAAGATAACTACTTTTAGTGCCACTGCGGTTATTTTGAATTTCTGCTTCATTTTAATTTGTGATTCTTGAGATGATAATATTATTTATGACAAAGTTTAGTTCACGTCTTGCTTAATGCAAAAGAAGCAAAACAAGACAAAATTATAATCTAAAAATCATGAATTAAGAGTAACTGTTAGCATAGCCTATTTCTGAGTTTTGTTTCTTAAGGTAACTTGTCCATATCTGTTATCATTATCTTCCTCTGCGCTTTTGAGAAATTTGTCCTCACTCCATAAGTGTGTTTAACATGTATTAATAAAGCATGTGTACTATTGGTTCCATAGTAATTTTAATGACTGAAGAAAAAAATACTAAGCAAGTTGTCTTGTAGAGTTTTGATTAATGATTTTAAATATACATGTTTACAATTAAATGTTGCCTATTTGAATTGAATTTCTGCCTAAAATGTTAGTTACTGAGTTCCAATGAATCTTAAAACAAATTTGCATCAATATATATAGAAGTGATAGTTGAATGCGTCATTATATCTATGGGAGGTACTGAACAGATTGAAAACATAAAATATAAAAAAGAAACACACAGTTATTATTTAACTAAAGGGATCTAAATAATATAATGACAAATTTTATATGAAATTTTAATTAGTGCTCTTGAAAAAATTATCATTTATATTATTTTTCAACAGGATCTGTTCACACAAGACAAAAATTCAATTCAGCTTATTAACAGTTAGCATATCATCTCTAAATGAAGCTAGTTGCAATCTAAAACGAGTCCTGCAAGAAGCTAATGAGCAAGCTCCTGCCTGATATTGACAATTAATCAGGCATAAAAGCATTTAGAATCAGGACCCATTGACAAGCATGTAGGTTCACACAAACTTCAATGCAACATAATATGTGAACATATTTGTCTAATTGTATATCAGGTTTTTGCACAAATTCCCACCAAAACACTTAATTATCTACAGAGGCGATGCATCCGTTTCAGAATCCTCAGGAAGCTTTTTGGTTTGCTGTAACCATATATAATGGATTGAATAAAGAGTTATTAGGCTTTGTTGTCAGTTCTTCCATGTTAATTGCTATAGTAAACTGAAGCCAAAGTTGGATCATTGGATAGAGTAACTGAGCAATTAAAAGCAGCCATCATTGTGCTCTGATAGAATTATCCTTGACCCTTAGGGAAAAATAAAACAAATATTAAAAAAAAAAATGGAAATCTGGAATGTAAAAAACAAAAACAAAACAAAACGAAACTTTTTTCACACTGAAATTAAGGAACTTTAAATTACTTAGTATTTATATTTCTCCTTTTAAAGTTTATAATTGAAAATGTTCAGTATGCATATAGTATAGTATATCAACTTTGAACATATAAAAAGAGTGCTTTGCCTTAAAACTGATAAATAACTTACAGTTATTTCACTCTGATGTATAGGGGAAGGGAAATAAAAACAAATACTTATTGTATGGCTCTGTTATTTTTTAAAAAACCTTGATTAATTTCTGAAGTTATATAAAGTTTAAAGCACCTATGTGTTTTGCATTGCTGGTAAGACGAATTGTGGAATGAAATCTTCACTCTCTTTCCCACATGTTACTTTTAGGTTTTCTCTCAATTTATTTAATATTTTTAATCTCTGTAACAATAAAAGGAAAACATAATTTATTATTTTAAGTGTTGCAGTTAAATATAGCCTTTGCATACTATGGAAGATAAAATAGTTCCAGGTGTTTTTGACTGTGTTCCTTAGTTATAGATAGGTTAATTGTTTTAGAACATAATACCATACTAATATTTTATGCTGATTTGATCTTTCTTGCTTTAGAAGCTTGCTTTTCTCTTTCAAAGAGGTTTCAACAAAGAATGTTGCTTCCTTGCAAATTGTCAGGAAGATTTCCAACATATTGAAAGAATGAAAAAAGAGCAAGTTAACCCAAAGATAAAACTGATAACGTAGAATAGAGAACTATACCAGGGAGATGGAGAATAAGGCACAAAAAACTAATAGCAGTTTTAGAGGAAACTGAAAATTAGAAGAATGATTATTTTCCAGAATACAGAGAAAAATAAACTATAATGAATGATTTCTTTAATTCTATACTGTATAAAAATTTGGATTTGCATAAAATGTAAATTAATAGATACTTCTACTTTATAAAAGTTCGGATAACTTTTTAAATAGTTTTAGCTCCAATATTTTACTTAAGAATAGAAGTGTTAGTAATAGTTTAGGGGTCCAGCATTTGAGACAACATCGATGGATCTTGAGATTATCATGCTAAGTGAAATAAATTAGACAGAAAAAGTTGAGAACTATATGATTTCACTCATATGTGGAATATAAAACTGAAAGCAACAAACTAGCAAAACAAACAAATGGAGACTCATGAACATGGACAATAGGTTAGTGGTTACCAGAGGGAAAAGAGGCTGAGAGTATATAGATAAAGGTAAAGAGGGTCAAATAGAACAGTCAAATAGAAGGAAACTTAACTTTGGGTGGTAAACACATATTGTAATACACATATGACATATTATTGAACTGTACACTTGAAATCCATATAATTTTATTAACCAGTGTCACCCAATAAATTTAATTAAAAAAGAATAGTCCATACACTAAATCTTTAAAGCAGAAATGTATGGTTTATAAGAAAATGAATTGATTTAAACCTTGTTAAACCAGGAATTCTAATTTAAAGCATACTCTGGTATTCTGTCTCAACGTAGCTTCTCTAAATGTCCCAATAAAATATCAACATTAATGCAGGCATAAAGAAAAACAGCAATGAAACTAAGATTCATAGCTACTCTATCATCAAAATTTGACAGATACAGAAACTAGAGTTAAAATGAGAATCACAGATGCATTTTTGTTTCAGATAATACAAATATGATAGTTTGAAGAGGAGGAAGAGATATTTTATTGATTACCTGCAGCCTGGATCATAGCTCATAATCCATAATAGACACCAATGAGAAAATGAAGTAGTTCTAATGAAACAGCTAGTGTGGTATCTCTCTTCCAAATTTCTTCCCCCATAATTTTAACTTTGTTTTTTTAACATTTGTTCAAAAATGATGACTTCAAAGAAAATCACAGGACAGAATCAGAGAAAGAATGAATTAAGTTAGGTGAGGTGGAAATATTTCCTCTGCTTCTACCTTTGAAAGATATTGTAAAAAATTAATAAAATGTCTTCCTTAAATATTTGGTAGGATTATCCAACTGGACCTGGTACTTTCTGTTTTGGAAGGACATTAATTATTGATTCATTTTGTGTAATAGATATAGTACTATTCAGATTGGCTATTTCTTCTTCTGTGAGTTTTGGCAACTTGTTTCCTTGAAGGAATTGTTCCATTTCATTTAGGTTATCAAATTTCTGGGCATGAAATTGTTCACAATATCTTTCTGTTATCCTTTTTATTTTCATGGGATCTGTAAAGATGCTCCATCTTTTCTTTCCGATAATAGTAATTTGTGTCCTCTTCCTTTTTTTCTCTTAATTTCTGCTCTATTTCTCCTTCTCCTTCTCCTCCTCCATCTTTTTATTCTTTGTCTAAGGTGTAAGCATATATTATTGATTTTAGATCTTTTCTAGTATGTGCATTCAGTGCTATAAAACTCCCTCTAATCACTACTTTTGCTGCATCCCACAACTTTTGATACATTGTATTTTATTTTCATTTAATTCAAAATATTTCTATACTTTTCTTGAGATATATTTTAGTGATCCATGTATTATTTGGAGTTGTGTATTTAATCTTCAAAAATTTTGGGATTTTCCAGCTATCTTTCTATTATTGATTTCTAATTTAATTCCATTATGGTCTAAGACCAGATGTTGTTTAATTTCTATTCTTTTAAATTTGTTAAGGCCTGTTTTATGGCCTAGAATGTGGTCTATTTTGTTGAATGTTCCATGTCAGCTTGAAAAGAATGTGTAATCTGTTGTTTTAGAATGAAGTAGGCTCTAGATGTCAATTATATCTAGTTGATTGATGTTGCTATTGAGTTCAACTATATCCTTACTGATTTTCTGCCTGCTGGATCTATTTCAAATAGAAGGGTATTAAATTATCGAACTATAATAGTGGATTCAACTATTGCTTCTTATAGTTCTATCATGTTTTTCCTCTCACATTTTGGTGCCTTGTTGTTAGATGCACACACATTAAGGATAATTAATAGAGTATTGACCCTTTTTTCATTATGGAATGCCTCCCTTTACACCTGATAATTCTCCTTTCTCTGATGTCCGCTCCACCAAATTAATGCGGCTTTTCCGATTACTATTAACAGTGTATTTCTTTCTCCATCCCTTTACTTTTAATCAATTTGTGCATTTAGATTTAAAGTGGGTTCTGGATAAACGTGTAGTTGCCACTTCCCTTTTGATCTATTCTGATGATCTCTGTTTTCAACTGGTCTGTTTAGAACATTGATTTTGAAAGTGATTATTGATATAGTTGGATTAATACTGGTTACTGTTTTCTATGTTTCCCTTGTACTTTCTTCCTACTTTTGTCTCCCACTCTCTTTCTGCTTTTTGTGGTTTTAGTTGAACCACAATTATTCCATTTCTCTCCTTTCTTAACATATCTATTGTTAACATATCTATTTTTGTTTGATTTCTAGTGGTTTCCCCAGAGTTTACAATTTATATTTATAATCATTCCAAGTCTACTTTCAAATAACACTGTTCTGCTTCATGGGTAATACAAATACCTTATAATAACAAATGTTCCTAATCTCTACCTCCTGTCCCTTGTATCATTACTATCATTTCACTTACACATAAACGTACATAATTAAATATACCATTGTTACTATTATTTTTTGAACAAACTGTTATCTGATTAGCCAATTAAGAAAAATAAAGTTTGTATTTTACCTTAACTTATTCTTTCTCTGACGCTCTTTTCTTTCTGTATGTAGATCTCTTTTCTGATCTATATCATTTTCTTTCTCTATAATAAACTTCTTTTAACATTTCTTTCAAAGTAAATTTATTTGCAACAAATTTCCTCAATTTTTATTTCTTTAAGTCTATTTCTCCTTCACTTTAAATGGAAGATATCACAGGGTAGAGAATTCTAGGTTAGCAATATTTTTTCTTTGAATGCTTTAAATATTTCACTCCAGTCTCTTCTTGCTTTCATAATTTGGAAAACTTGGATGTAATTTTTATCTTTGTTCCTCTGTGGGTAAGTTATTTTTCTCTCTGGTTTCTTTTGAGATTTTTTTCTTTATCTTTGAATTTCTTAAATTTGAATATAATATGAGTAGATAGTGATCTGGGCATTTTTCCTGCTTGGTATTCTGTGAGTTTTCTGAATTTGTGATTTGATATCTATCATTAATTTGAGGGAAATTCCCAGTCATTATTGAGTTGAATATTTATCCTGTTCTTTTCTCTCTTTCTTCTTCCAGTATTTTCATTACACATCTGTTCCACCTTTTGTAGCTGTTTCATAGTTTTTAAATATTCTGTTTTGTTTTGTTTTGTTTTGTCCTTTCTTTTTGTCTTTTGATTTTGGAAGTTCCTGTTGTCATATCTTCAAGTTCATAGATTCTTTCCTCAGCTGTGTCCAGTCTACTAACAAGCTGATCAAAGACATTCTTTATTTCTGTTGCAGCATTTTTTTTTTATCTCTTGCATTTCTTTTTTATTCTTATTTAGAATTCTCTCTCTATATTTACATTATCCGTCTGTTCTTGCATGTTGTCTACTTCTTCCATTAGACCTCTTACTATATTAATCATAGTAGTTATAGTAGTCTTAAATTCCTGATCTTATGCTTCCAACATCCTTGCAACATCTGACTCTGGTTTTGAAACTTGTTCAGTCTATTCTTTTTTCCCCAAATCTGGACATGATATATTGGGTGCAAGGAACTCCAGTAAATAGAGCTTTAATGGTGTGGTGGTAAGGTGTAGAGGGGAAAGAGTCATTGTGTAGACTTATGAAAAGGCATCAGTCCCCTGGTGAGGTAGTGCCCATGGGCTGTGAGCTACATTGGTGCTTTTCAGTCATTTTCCCCCACTTAGGTGTTACAGAATGGCTATAGAGGGTGGGAGTTTGGTATTTCCCTTCCTCCATGTGGAAGGCTAGAGCTGGCTGGAGTTGTGTATTTCCTATTCCCTAAGTAGATTAGGCTCTCATAAAACCCCAGCGGGTTAGGGTTTGGTAAAACAGTTTCTCCTGAGGATAGTCCTTGTTAAGAAGAATGGAATGCAATGCATGTTTCAAAATGGTGGCATTTCCCTCTCCTCTTGCAGGAAGCCAAAAGGAATTATTGTCCCATATGCACTGTGAGAACCCAGTGGAGCACCTAGGGTTAAATCTCACCAAAGTCTGGGGACTCAGTGTGCCTAGGTATTCAAGGAGATTCTAACCCTTGTACTTGTCCATACTGAGTTTTCTTGAGATATATTTTAGTGATCCATGTATTATTTGGAGTTGTGTATTTCCTATTCCCTAAGTAGATTAGGCTCTCATAAAACCCCAGCGGGTTAGGGTTTGGTAAAATAGTTTCTCCTGAGGATAGTCCTTGTTAAGAAGAATGGAATGCAATGCATGTTTCAAAATGGTGACATTTCCCTCTCCTCTTGCAGGAAGCCAAAAGGAATTATTGTCCCATATGCACTGTGAGAACCCAGTGGAGCACCTGGGGTTAAATCTCACCAAAGTCTGGGGTCTCAGTGTGCCTAGGTATTCGAGGAGATTCTAACCCTTGTACTTGTCCATACTGAGTTTCTGGCAATTAATCAAATACAGTTTAGTATTTCCTCCCCTGGTAATGTTTCCCACAAAGGTTTTGTTTGTGGCCTCTTTCCCAGAAAGCCGTGATTCTGTGCACCAGTCTGTCTGTCTCCAGTTTTTAAATAATAATTTGCCTTGTGACCTCACTTCTCTGACTAATCAAAAATGTTGATTTTTCAGTTTCTTCAGATTTTCTTTGTTCAGATAGAATGGTGACTTCTAAGTTCCTTACATGACAGATGAGCAAAATTTAATTTTAGGCTTTATTACCCCATTCCTCACCCATGCACAGCCTCCGTCAATATCAACATCCCACACTATAATAGCGCATTTGATACAAGATATGAACCAACATTAACACATCATTATTAGCCAAAGCCCACAGTTTACAGTAAGATTCTTTCTTGGTGTTGAAGTTCTATGGGTTTGGACAAATGTACAGTGACATGTATCCACCCCTATAGTGTCATATGGAATAGTTTAATTGCTCTAAAAGTCCCCTATACTCCACCTACTCATTCCCTTCCTCCAAACTCCAAAAATCACTGTTTTTTTTTTAACTGTCTCTAAGGTTTGCCTTTTCGAACATGTCAAATATTCAAAATCATGCAGTATGTAGCACTTGTAAATTGGCTTCTTTCACTTGGTAATATGCATTTAAGTTTTCTCCATGTTTTTTAATAACTTGACAGTTTATTTCTTTTTAGTGTTGAACAGTACTTCATTGTATGGATATATCACAGTTTATGTAACTATTCACCAACCTACTGAAGGATATCTCGGTTGGTCCATGTTTGTGCAATTATGAATAAAACTGCTATAAATATACATATGCAGATATTTGTATGGCCATAAATTTTAAATTTTAGTAAAATACCAAGGAGTATATATATTAAGGGTATGGTCAATTTTGTAAAAAATACCTGCCAAACTATCTTCCAAAGTGGCTGTACTATTTTGCATTCCTGCCAACAACGAAGAAAAATTCCTGTTGCTCTGCATCTTCACCAGCATTTGGTGGCGTCTGTGTTTAGAATTTTGGCCATTCTAATAGATCCGAAGTGACATATCTCATTGCCTTAATTTGCATTTCCCTAATGACTAATGATGTTAAATATCTTTTTTGTGCCTATTAACATTTATATATCTTCTTGCATTAAATGTTTTTCCATTATTTTTTTCTTTCTTTTTGACTAGGTTTACATTTTCATTATGGAATTGTAATAGTTCTTCATAAATTCTGGACAACAGTCTTATATTGAATATATGTTTTGCAATTTTTTTTTGCAAAGACATTTTTCCCAATCTGTCTTTGTGTTTTTATTTTCTTAATGATATTTTATAAAATGCAAAAGTTTTCAATTCTGATAATGAGATTCAATTCATACTTTTTTATTATATGGGCCATACTCTCAATTTGTTCCATTGATATTTTCTTTTTCTCAATAAATCTATGCCTGTAACACATTATTTTAATCAGTGTAGTTTTATAGTAAATTTTGAAATCAACAAGTAAGAATCCAACTCTGTTCTCATTTTTTAAAGTCATCTTGGCTATTCTAGGTGTTTTGCATTTTCTTATAAGTTTTAGGATCTATTTATCAATTCTGCAATAAAGCCTGCTGTGATTTTGATAGGTATTACATTGAATATATACATGAGTTTGGAATAACTGGCACTTTAACATAAATTGAGTCTTCTGATCCATAAACATGGAATGTCTCTCTAAAGTTTTGTCATTGTCAGTTTCCAAGTATTCTACAGTTTTATTAAACTTATTCCTAAGTATTTCATTATTTTTGATGGCATATTGAGTGAAATTATATTCTTAATTTAATTTTGAAGTAGTCACTGCTTACATATAGAATTATAACTGAATTTTGTATACTAATCCTGTTTCCTGTGACCTTGATCTACTTGTTTATTAGTTCTCATAATTTTTGTAATTTTTCTCATTGCTGTACTCCTTAATTATCTATATACAGGATTATCTCAACCATGAATAAAGATAGTTTTATTTTTGTTTTCCAGTTTTTCAGTCTGAGTGTTTGTTTTTTCTCGCCTGATTTCACTGGCTAGAACCTAAAATACTATGTTGTAATATAGTCTGACTCTATTTTTGCTGTTTGAGAGCTGACAGCTTCCAAATCCCACCACCCCCTTTTCCTTTTTTCTCAACATTTTTGCAAGCTTATATAAAAGCCCAAGCACTCTCTTCCTTGATGCTGTGGGGAGGTTCATCAAACCACACACAACCAAGCCTACACAGGGGCTCTCACATCAGCCCGGTGTGAAATTACTGAATTT
>NW_011888941.1:2415442-2423728 GCF_000151845.1 Pteropus vampyrus
TAAATTCTGGACAACAGTCTTATATTGAATATATGTTTTGCAATTTTTTTTTGCAAAGACATTTTTCCCAATCTGTCTTTGTGTTTTTATTTTCTTAATGATATTTTATAAAATGCAAAAGTTTTCAATTCTGATAATGAGATTCAATTCATACTTTTTTATTATATGGGCCATACTCTCAATTTGTTCCATTGATATTTTCTTTTTCTCAATAAATCTATGCCTGTAACACATTATTTTAATCAGTGTAGTTTTATAGTAAATTTTGAAATCAACAAGTAAGAATCCAACTCTGTTCTCATTTTTTAAAGTCATCTTGGCTATTCTAGGTGTTTTGCATTTTCTTATAAGTTTTAGGATCTATTTATCAATTCTGCAATAAAGCCTGCTGTGATTTTGATAGGTATTACATTGAATATATACATGAGTTTGGAATAACTGGCACTTTAACATAAATTGAGTCTTCTGATCCATAAACATGGAATGTCTCTCTAAAGTTTTGTCATTGTCAGTTTCCAAGTATTCTACAGTTTTATTAAACTTATTCCTAAGTATTTCATTATTTTTGATGGCATATTGAGTGAAATTATATTCTTAATTTAATTTTGAAGTAGTCACTGCTTACATATAGAATTATAACTGAATTTTGTATACTAATCCTGTTTCCTGTGACCTTGATCTACTTGTTTATTAGTTCTCATAATTTTTGTAATTTTTCTCATTGCTGTACTCCTTAATTATCTATATACAGGATTATCTCAACCATGAATAAAGATAGTTTTATTTTTGTTTTCCAGTTTTTCAGTCTGAGTGTTTGTTTTTTCTCGCCTGATTTCACTGGCTAGAACCTAAAATACTATGTTGTAATATAGTCTGACTCTATTTTTGCTGTTTGAGAGCTGACAGCTTCCAAATCCCACCACCCCCTTTTCCTTTTTTCTCAACATTTTTGCAAGCTTATATAAAAGCCCAAGCACTCTCTTCCTTGATGCTGTGGGGAGGTTCATCAAACCACACACAACCAAGCCTACACAGGGGCTCTCACATCAGCCCGGTGTGAAATTACTGAATTTTCTTGGATTATCCAGGTAGGTGCTAAATGCTATCGAAAGTATCCTTATTAGAGAGAGGTAGAGGGAGATTTGGCACAGCCTGAAGGAGAAAAGAAACACACACAGTGGAAAAGGAAATGTGAAGGCAGAGGTAGAGATTGGCATGATGTGGCCATAAGCCAAGGAATGCCTGCAGCCACCAGAAGCTGGAAGAGGCAAGAAACGGATTCTTTGCTAGAGCCTCCGGAGGAAGCATAGCCCTGCCGACACCTTGATTTTCACCCAGCGATACTGCTTTCAGACTTCTTGCTTCCTGAACTCTAAGAAATTTTTTTTTTTTTTTTAGTTTTAAGCCACTGTCTACAGTAATTTGTTACAGCAGCCACATGGAATTAATACATTGTGTGTGTGGCATTATCCGTCTTAACATATGAGGGTGGTTAATCTCACCCTCTGAGGGGCAAACACAGAACATATGTTAAAGAGATGAGGAAAAGAAAATATCTTTGTCTTGTTTTGATTTTAGTCTCTATTCACAAGGAATGATGGTTTCCTTATTGTGATGAATTTGTCTGATTTGATATCAGAGTGACACTATCCTCATAGAATGAGTTGCAGGTTTTCTCTAATTTTTGGAAGTAATTGTGGAGTATTCATATTAATTTATTTTAATGTTTATGAAAATTCACCAGTGAAGCCATCTGGGCATGGACTATCTTTGTAAGGAGATCTTGACTCCCTAATCCAATTTATTTACTTATTATATATTTCTTCAAATGTTTTTGTCTTCTTCTCTCTCTCCCCTAGGACTAACATTATTCATATGCTGCCATACTTGATGGTGACCCACAAGTTTTTAAAGATGTTTATTTTCTTACATTCTTTTACTTTTTAATAACTTAAAAGAGGAATCAGTACAGATGTATCTCCTAGTTTGCTGATTCTTTTCTCTGCCAGCTCAAATCTGATACTGACACCCTCCCCACTCCTTACCAGTGAATTTTTAAATTGAAGTTATTGTACTTCTCATCTCCAATATTTATGTTTAAAAATATTTTTTCAGTCTATTTATTGATATTCTCAATTTGGTGAGGCATCAGTCATACTTAAATTTTTAGGCATGATTTCCTTAATTCTTTCGTGCGTTTATAATAATTGGTTTAAGCCTTTGTTTAATGCATCTAACATCGGGCCTCCTCAAGAGAAGGTGTTGAGACTGCTTTTTGGTGTGTTTGGGGACATTCTTTCTTGTTTCTTTGCATATCTCATATTTTTGTTGTTGTTAAAAACTGAATTTTTAGGTAATATGATATGGGATTTTGCAAATTCTATTTCCTCCATTCTCTGTATCTTTGCTCACCGTGGTTTGTTAGCTTAGTAAATTTTCTGGATTGATTCTTTTATGCCATAGTCCCCGTAGTATGCAGCCACCGAGATCTCGGTTTCGTTAGCATAGTAGCTGGATAATGACTGGTGAGAGACGTCTTTAAATAATGTTTGATTCCACAATTTTCCCAACCTTTGCCAAGAAGCTCTGTGTGTGTTGGGGCAATCATTCACCACGATGCCAGTTTGCAAGTCTGCTTTAGCTTTCACTTCCAAGGACACAGGTTGGGCCTGTAAAGTGAATGATTGGTACCCTCTAAGGTCTTTTCTGGGCATGCCTACAGTCCTGTATGTTCACATGGCCTTCTGCCTCCACAATAATATGTTTGAGCTTTACAAAGCATCCTATAAACATTTTGTTTTCAGATCTTTTTAAATTTTTCTTTCTTTTTTGTTTGTTTGTTTGCCCTCACTGGTATCAGAGCATCAAGCAATTTCTGGACTTTTTAAATAAGTGGAATTATGAATTATGTAATCTTTTTGTGACTACCTTCTTTCATTTAGTATAATATCTCCAGGTTTTACATGTATCAGTATTTCATTTCTTGTTATTATCGAATAATATTTCATTGAATGGAATAACACATTTTTAAATCTATTAGTTGTAGGATATATGAAGTGATTCCCATTTCTTTCACTATTGTTGCAAAGAACCTTTTTTGTATAAGTTTTTGTGTGAACATGTGTTTATTTCTCTTTGATTTCTAGGAGTGTAATTGCTGGATCATGGGGTAATTCCATATTTAATATTTCGAGAAAATGCCAAACTGTTTTAGGACGATTTTACATTCTCACCATTGATGTGTCAGGGCTCCAATTTCTTCACTTCCTAATCAGCATTTGTTGTGGTCTGCCATTTTGATTATATCAATCCTAGTAGATATAAAATGGCATCTCTTCATGGTTTTATTTGTATTTATCTAATTACTAATTATGGTAATTGTTATTTCATGAGATTATTTTCTTTTGTATATCTTCTTTGGAGAAATTTCTATTCAATTCTATTGAAATTAGAAGAAATTTCTATTCAGTTTTTAAATTTGTCTTTTTGTTAATGAATTTTAAGAGAATTTTTAATATCTAGATACAAGTCTTTATTGAAAGGGACTAGCTATGATTTGCAAATATTTTCTCCCTAGCTATAACTTAATTTTTAATTTTCTTTATGGTGTCTTTTGAAGCATAAAATATTTACATTTTGATGAAGTTTAACTATTTTTTTTTTCATTTGATGCCTCTGATTTTGTTGTCACATCTAATAAAACAGTCTTATTAACACAGTGTATTCTTTTTTATTGTTGGTGTAACACATTGCTATAAACTTAGTGTCTTAAAAAAAAAAACAACACGAATTTATTATCTTAAAATTCTGGAGTTCATGAGTCTAAAATGGGTTTCATTGGATTTAAATTAAAGTGTCCAGGGGACTGAGTTCCTTTCTGGAGACTCTAGGGAAGAATCTATTTCCTGGATTTTTCTAGCTTCTACTAGCTTTATTTATTCCCTGGCTTGTATATCCCTTCCATCTTAAGAACATTGGTGAATGGTCATGTATTTCTCCTGTTACATCACTGTGGCATTGACTCTCCTCCCTCCCTCTATCACTTGTATGGACCCTTGTAATTACATTGAGGTTTCTCAGATAAGCCAAAATAGTCTCTTCATATCAAGATCAGCTGATTAGCAAACAGAATTCCATATGCAACCTGAATCCCTTCTTGCCATGTAACCTAATTTACTCTCAGGTTTCCAGTATGAAGATCTGGATATCGTTGGGAGGTATTATTCTGCCTGGACATCAAGTGCAATGTATCACATTGAAGAATTCTCAAATGTTAAACATTGTATTCTTGGGAGAAATCCTACTTGGTCAGAGTACATAATTTTTAACCATAGATTTACATGCACATAAAAAAAAAAATATAGTACCCTATACATCCCAAATGCCCAATGCTCGGTTCCCTTCAAAGGTAACAACCTCCACATACAAAGTACAATATCAATACTAGGATTTGGATATTGATACAGTGGAGATTCTGTACACTTTCATCATAACAAGGATTTCTCAGACTGTACTGTTATCAATATACACATCACCTTTTTCAACTCATCCAGATCTCTGACCATTAACAACCACTAATCTGTAATTCTTTCCTATAATTTTGTCATTTTATGAAAGTTATATAAATGAAATAATATAATATATAACATTTTGGAATTGATTTTTTCACTAGGTGTATAATTCTCTAGAGTCATCCAGATTGCTGTGTGTAACAATAGATTCTTTATTTTCTTACTGAGAGGATTTTCTAAATTTTTTTTTACCCATTTGCTTTTTGAGATACATGTAGCTGTTTCTGGTTTTTTAGTTATTATAAACAAAACTGCTGTAAACATTAATTTACAAGTTTGATGTAAACAGAAGTTTCATTTCTCTGGGATGAATGCTCAGGAGTAGAATTGTGGGATTGCATGATGGTTACATGTTCAGTTTTATTTTTTAAAGAAGATCTCAAAATATTTTTAGACTGTACCATGTAAAATTCACATGATCAGTATATGAACCATCCTTTATCTCAGCATTCTTTCTAGCATTTGATGTTGTCACTATTTTTATTTTATTTTAGCCTTCTGACAGGTATGGAATAATATCACATTGTTGAGTAACTTTCTATTTGTATTATATTTACACACACACACACACACACATATATATATATATATATATATATCTCCTCTTTGGTAAAAAGCTTCTTCACATCTGTTGCCGATTTCTAAATTGGAAAATTTTTTTTTTTGCTATTGAATATTTAGAGTTCCTTACATGTTTTTGACATGAATCTTCTGTTAGATATGTGGCTTGTAAATATCTTCTCCACATCTGTAAGTTGCCTTTTCATATTTTCAATAAGGTATTTTGCAAATAAAAAAAGCTTAAATCTGATATAAGTTCAAGTAATCAATTTTTCTTTTTTCTATATAATTCATTTTTAATGTTGATGGATATAGTTTTCCAGCATTTTGTTGAGAATTTTTGTGTTTATGTTCATGATAAATATTGGTATTTAATTTTTTCTTGTAATGTCTGCATCTCATTTTGATATCAGAGTAATGGCTTTATAGAATGAATATAGAAGTGTTCTCTCATATTCTATTTTTTGGTAGAGTTTTGTAAAAAAAAATATATTAATTCTTCTTAAATTACTGAAGGTGATGTCATCTGGACAGTTTTGCAATTACTGATTTAATCTCTTTACTTGTTACAAATCCATTGATATTTTCTATTTCTCCTTAAGTTAGTTTCTTGTTTGCTGGTATTGCATCTCCAGCTGCTGCAATATTAAATAATTGTTGCTGATTGATTTTTTGAGAAACACCCTGGAAATAGGGCTTCTCCTATAGAGCAAACTCTGAATCAGGTCAAATAATGGCAGTGCCCTACAAATGGGATTTTTCCAGAAGGGAGCTGTAAGACAGACACAATAGTGACACTGCTCTGAGGAACTTCCATCCTGGTATGCCTCCTTCAGTTCTGCATTGCTGCTGGCTTTTACAATCACGTGACAGTGAAGCTGATGGTTTCCAAGACTACCACACTTGAGAGAGGAGAATGAGAGTAGGCCAAGATGAGAAGCCTGTAACCCTGCTATTCTTAACAAAGTTCAGCAACTGTTTTTAAATTAATGCTCTTCAGAGTATTGCAAGCTTTTGATTAATTTATAAAGATGGGAAAATTTTGATTTTGACAATTTTGCCAACATTTTCAAGTGCTTTTATGGAGGTGTGGATTTATAGAGGTTCTCACTACCCCATTCCAGAATTACCCCAAATTGGACTTTGCTATTATTAACTGATTTTAGGTAACACAATGCAGTTTAATTAAGGGAAAATACAAATATTGGCATGTTCCGAATAACTTTGGCAAATCAAATATTCTTCAATGGTAGAATTGTTGGTTTTCCTCAGTCTTTCCCATCACAATCTAAAATAGTGTGAATTACAAAATAAATTTGGACTGCAGAGCTACTCCTTCCACATGTGGCCAAATTTATGAACCAAATTTATAGTGTAAGTAAAAAATTGTTTATTTACATACTTTTTTGTTGAATGGCTCAACTACTAGCACATATTTTTTCTAACTGTAAAATTGTCCAGCTCTCCAAAACTTCAGGGAACAATATCATAAATCTCCATATACCCTCACCACGCTTAAGAAATTAAACATTGCTAGTCCTTTTGTTTCTATGACTTAATAATCCTGCCAAAATCAGGTCTCAATCTTAATGACCTTTTCCCGAAATTTTCTGGAGAGTAAACGATTTTAGTTTCTACTGGTAAAATAAATTAACCTAAACAGGAAAAAAAGAGGTGGTTAGTGATTTTTTTAAGAAAAACTTTTGATATAATTGATGACTAGAAGAACTTTAGTTAGGATTCGCAATCATCTACAGTGTTGCCAACATAAAATAATGTACGAATGGTGATGATGTGTTCTTAGAAATTCTGCACTATTGAAAAGCAACAGTGCTCATATCCACATTTGCACATACTGAAAATATCATTTGGGTGAGTTTTTGATTTATGAGGGTAGAATAGAACTTCAAATGAATAGCAAGAGTAAAATTCCTGCTACATTAGTCTATATCTGTTTTTAATATTATAGGAATTTATTTGACTATGTTGCTTTTGTTCTATAATCCTCCAAACTAACATTTGTATCAAAGTTACCTGATGATATAACTACAGGACACTGTATAATAAAAATGACGTTTTATATTTTCATCTCTTCTCTAGGGATTTAAAGAATTGCTGAATCAAGTGATGGTTTTAACTAGAAACACAAGTACTCACTCATTCCAAACAAATGAAAAACAAAGACATAATTGCACTTTTCACGTGGTGCTCTTTATACCTAATCTATAAGAAAATTTTCTATTATTTTAACAAACAAGTATTTCTTCTAGTCGCTTTTATATGATGGATATTGCTGGCAATAATGGAAATAACATGTTGATTTCACTCTTAGTATGTCATCATATGCATTCTTTTACTTCACGAGAAACCTAAGATTTGATGAGTATCACATATTTTTGTAGACATCTCATTACTGACAGGGCTGGAGCCTGTTATTTGGTCCTGCTCATTTAGACACTGGCAACGAGTTTCTCTCAGTGATTTCTTTGGCTTTTGAGTGGTCAAGAAAAGGACAGATTTTTTTTACACTATTCAAAGTGATGTAACTCTTCTTTATAAAACAAAGTAGGTCTGCTTGTAAACTCGAATGGACAGATGAGGCTCTGAAGGGGACGAATCATAGATTTGATCAACTTAGAGACAAGAAAAGAAAGGAAAACAGGTCCTTAGAAAGACAGAATCTTAGTAATCAGGAGCTGTGGGTACTTACCTGAGTGGTACATGGAATCCTGTCTGTATTTGGGAAGGGTTATGGATTTCTGGGGCAGAATTCAAACTGGGAGACACATGAAACTTTCATAAAGGAGTTCCTATGTTGATGACTTTGAAGGAATTGTTTCCTATTCGACTAGAGTCAAACACATGAATCTGTCACTCCAGTTTCATTACCTTGAAGAACATTTTTATCTACTTCAAAGGATTTGGTAATATTTTCTGCACATAGGAAAACATCTCCACCATGGTGCCATGGTAAACTCGTGTATATCTATGCAGGCTGTGCATGCAAAGGCTTCCATCACACTTTACCTGACTATGGGCAGAGCACCTCGTGGTCTACCTGAAGCAAGAGAAAATGGGAGGTTCGTAATGAGTTGCCCCGAAGCCATCTTTCACTGGCCTCTCTATCTCCTCTGATGAGACTATTTTTTATCGC
>NW_011888941.1:2427683-2430710 GCF_000151845.1 Pteropus vampyrus
AAATTAATCTTAAAGAATATGTAGAAAAAAAGGTAAAGTATTGTTCTTTCTCAAGCTATCTCTTTCACTAAGATCCAGAGAATAAAGTGGCACAGCTTCCTAGAAGCAGCCCAGAATTTTTTGGAGAAAACACTGATGTTAAAATAAAAAGGCTATTTGAGTCTTTGTAATGTGCATGCATATGTTTGTTATATATGAATATATGTGTGTGTTTGTATTTGGATTTTTATACTACATATTTCATCATGTTTTACATATTTGGATTTTTGAATATAAATAACATGTAGTACATATAATTACACAGATTTTTCTATTAATTTATAAAGACATTGAAAACAATGATTGATATTTACATTTACTTGTCCATTAAAGTACAACTTAGTGTACTTTAATGGACAAGTAAATGTAAATATCAATAAATGTTTTGATAAGTTCAAATAAATTGAATTATTTTAGGGATGTAAACTTTCTATCTCTAAAATAGTTGTGATAGTTTTCAGAATCCCAATAGTTTTCAAAATTTTTTACAGAAGATTTTTCAGAAAATTATTGGCCTGAGTGTTCGTTTATTGACAAAGGCTTATACATGCTCTAAACTGATATTCAAACTTCATGCGCCTTATAGAAGTTTTTACTCATTTTAAAGTGACACTATATATGTTTGTGTGCTTATGCATCTTATACACATGTGGTTAAATTGTAAAAAATGTCTGTACATATTATAGGTACATTTAAGCTTTACACATAAATTTTTGCATATAAACCTATATGCTACGATTATTTGGGGATAGTTATACATTGCAATATAAAAAATGAACATAAGCTAAAATATAAATGATGAACTTAAAAATTTTATATTTAATAAAAAATGTATCAATTTATTTAACAAATGTTAAAAATATAAACATTCATTTATTCAACTCATATTTGTTGAATACCAACTCAGTATTGGGCAATTGATAGATATTAGAGAAGCAAAGATAAACAAGATACGGTCCTAGAGGTGATCACAGTCTATATTTCTGAGAAGTACGTAGGGATATCAATACTGTTTCTAGAAAATCTGCACTTTAACAAAGCACATTTCTGCTTGCCAGGAAAAACGACAGCTACTGCAGGAATTCACTGTATAAATACATGTTGATTACTGAAACCATCTTTGGAGGGTGAGCTTCATCACACGCTCCTCTGAGGTCTGTGCCCAATCAAGCAAAGAACAGGAGCAAACACGCTGTGCAAAGGGAGACCAGAAGTATTAGAACAGAAGTATTAAGAAGATCATCTGACTTCCTTAAATGACCTTCATTAATTTTACACCTTCTGCCAATAATTGCACTTATAAAACTTCCCATTTCACTGTAAGAAATTGAACTAATTTTGGCCTCTTCAGATTTTGTTTTTTAAATTGTTATTTCCAGGTATGGACATGATCTTCATAATCACATTACGACATTGCAACTGTTTCACTTTATCTATTTATTCATTCTTCATTCAGACAAAACGAGTCCCTATTATCTACTCTTAAAATATCTTGTTCTTTTTCTTCATAACATAACAACTTAAAATGTTGTGTTTATTTGGTCATTCTATTTAAACAAATGACTCCATTTAAAAGATATCATATTTTTTTTCCAGTCTGTGTTCAGTACCTGATTCCATGAATGTTGTACAAAAAAGATGGAATTACTCTTTGTTCAACAAATAAATGAGTCAATGTACATTTATTTTTCACTCGCTGTATGTTAAGTTCTGTTGGTTTACAAAAACAAACAAGACCAAGGTAAATGTGTCAAGGAGTTCAGAGTGTATATATCAGTATGGTTATTGCAACTATGTCTCTCTTTACTGGGCATTATGGTAGTACAGAAAAGGGACTAAATCTAGATTATATTAGAGTAATCTGCCCTCAGAAAATGGTTTGTTTTCAAATGTAAGTAAAATTGAATAATACATTAATTAATAATTATTAAATAGACAATTAGAAAGTTGTTTTTTTAAAGTATGACTCATTTCAGAATGTTCTCCATTGTTCATGACTGCAATTACAAAATATAAGAGTTGCTGCAGATGAAATATGATATGCTTTTGTGTTTGTGTGTGTGTGTGTATTTTAGTTTTCATCACTGTGATATGTAACTCTAGAAGAGTAATAAATTGTGGTCTTAACAAGAACCTATAATGTCTTCTGAAAGGACAACAGAGTAAAATTATTAAAGGCTCCATTCTTTAGTGTCTCGTTAAATGTACAAGAAAGCTTCTGGATGGGTAAAAAACACGGATAGAACCCCAAATTAATGGTGACAAATGAGCATATCCATGAAATCATGAGACATTCCAGACCAATGGGGTTTGTTGAAATACATAACCAAGAGCAGACCTAAAGTTTTTCACTTTTTAGGAATGGAATCTTGGTGGTAAAAAGATCAGAAACATGGTTGTGTCCCATACTCATTCATGTTAAGAAGGCATGAATAGGCTATGCAAGGTTGGAGGTGTGGCTTAACGTGGGCAACTTCATCCAGAAGCAGATCACTAGGGACGTTATTTTCGCATCCAGCATTCAGGGGAAGTGATTTAATCAGAGATACAAAACAAACTTGACTATCCTTGAGCCCTAACTTTATCTGGATTATAGAACAAATCAAGAACAGAATACATAAGTCCTGGCACCAGACTCAATATGTTTTTAATTAAAAGTACATCTCAAGTGGACTATCTCCTGATGAACTACTACATTTAATAAGAGAAAATATGGAAAAATACTAAACATCTTTTTAAAGCCTACTGAAAATTAAATATGAGAGGACAGGTATAGTAATCAAACATTGTAGTACCTGCCATGAGGAAAGACATATAGAACAAGGGAATAGAATAGAAAGATAAAGTAAACCCATTTGCATATGGTCAAGATTTTTGACAAGGGTGCCAAGACCTTTAAATGTGGGAAAGGGCATCTTTTTTAACAAATAATACTTGGAAAATTGGATATCCGTATGCAAAAGAATAATATGTTACCTGTACCTTATA
>NW_011888941.1:2430760-2443335 GCF_000151845.1 Pteropus vampyrus
GGGGAAGTGATTTAATCAGAGATACAAAACAAACTTGACTATCCTTGAGCCCTAACTTTATCTGGATTATAGAACAAATCAAGAACAGAATACATAAGTCCTGGCACCAGACTCAATATGTTTTTAATTAAAAGTACATCTCAAGTGGACTATCTCCTGATGAACTACTACATTTAATAAGAGAAAATATGGAAAAATACTAAACATCTTTTTAAAGCCTACTGAAAATTAAATATGAGAGGACAGGTATAGTAATCAAACATTGTAGTACCTGCCATGAGGAAAGACATATAGAACAAGGGAATAGAATAGAAAGATAAAGTAAACCCATTTGCATATGGTCAGGATTTTTGACAAGGGTGCCAAGACCTTTAAATGTGGGAAAGGGCATCTTTTTTAACAAATAATACTTGGAAAATTGGATATCCGTATGCAAAAGAATAATATGTTACCTGTACCTTATACTCTATACTAAAATTAATTCAAAAAGGAATTTTAAAAACCCTAAACATACAATCTAAAATGATAAAACTCTTTGAAGCAAACTCAGAGGAAATTTTTCATGGTGTATTTGGCAATGATTTGTGTCTATGACAACAAAAGCTAAAATAAGTAAATTGAACTTTATCGAAATTAAGAATCTTATCAAAGGGCACTGTGAAGAGAGTGAAAAGGCAATCCACATAAAAGGAGAAAATATTTATAAATTGTATAATTTGTGAGGGATTAATGTCCGGTATATATAAAGAATTGAAGCTCAATAACGAAACAACTCAATATAAAAATGAACAAAGGATTAAAATAGACATTTCTACAAAGGTGTGGAAATAGCCAATAAGCATATAAACATTACTGATCATTGGTAAAATACAAGTCAAATTTATTATAAGATATTACTTTGTACCCATTGAAATAACTATTATTCAAAAAGCAGAAAATAACAAAAGTTAGCAAGGCCGTGAAGAAATTGGAACTCTTGTGCATTGCTGGTGGGAATGTAGTATAGTGCAGGCACTGTGGAAGACAATACAGCAGTTCTTCATAAATTAAACATAGAATTGCCATATAATCCAGCCATTCCACTTCTATGTATGTGCAAAAAATAACTGAAAGCAGGGACTCAAAGAGATATTTGTACATATCTGTATAAAATGTACATATTCACAATAGCTAAAAAGTCCATCAGCAAATGATGGAAAAAACAAATTGTGGTATAAAATACAAGAGAATATCATTCAACTTTTAAGAGGAATGAAATTCTAATACATGTTACAACATGTATAAACCTTGAAAACATATGCTAATTGAAATAAGCTAGACACGAAAGAATAGATAACGTATGATTTCATTTATATGAGATATCTAGAACAGACAAGTTCGGAGACAAAGAAAGTAGAATAGTCATTGCCAAGGACTGAGACGAGATGGGGATCAGAATTATTGTTTAATAGGTTCAAAATTTCAGGTTGTGAAGATGGAAAAGTTCTGAAAATGGTGGTGATAGTTGCACAACGATGTGAATTTACTTAATTTCCCTTAATTGTGCACTAAAAATGTTTTAAATCATAAATTATATATATAAGCACAATTAATAAAATTCCCATGAGGCAAAAAACAAGAAAAGTCTGAGAAACTGTCAAGAGGAGCCAAAGGAGACATGACAACTAAAAGTAATGTGATAAACTGGATGAAATTGTCCAACATAAAAAAGACGTTAGGTAAAAACTGAAGAAATCTAAATAAAATATGGACTTCAATAATAATGCACCAATATTAGCTAATTAATTATAACAATGTATCATACTTATACATTAATAATCAGAGAAACTTGATATGGAGTTTATGATAAACCTGTACTATTGTTGTAACTTTTCTGTAAATATAAAATTATTCTACATTAAAAAGTTTATTTTTTAAAAGCCAAAAAAAGCTAAATAAGAGAGGAACAAAACAAAATATTTGTAGAAGTCACAGAAATCTTTGTGAGAACACACAAAGGTTTAAGAAAATGACTGTTATTCTTAGGGAAAAATCTAAAATCTACTGTTCATGAATGTGAAATGTCTTTCCATTCATTTGTCTTCTCTAATTTCTTTCAATGATGATTTGTAGTTTCCAATGTGCAAGTCTTCTGTCACCTGGTTAAATTTATTTTTAATTATTTTATTCTTTTGATATTATAAACAGAATTGTTTTATTAGGTTCCTGTTTAGATAGGTAATTATCAGTGTATAGAACAAAACTAATATATGGGCATTGATTTTGTATACTGTACAAAATTTTTTATTAGCTCTAACAGATTTTTAATATTGAATCTTTAGGCTTTCTAAACATAAGAATTTATCATCTGAGAACAGCTAATTTTATTTCTCATTCCAATTTGGATCCCTTATATTTCTTTTTCTTGACTAATCGCTCTTGCTAAACTTCTAATATGTTGTTAAATAGAAGTGAAGCCAAGTGGACCTGGAATTTTCTTTGTCAAAAGTTCTAGTCCATTTTGAGTTTATTTTTGTATATAGTGTAAGATATGGGTCCAGCTTCATTCTTTAGCACATTACAATTTAGCTCTCCTAACACCATTTATTGAAGAGACTATCATTTTCCCATTGTATATTCTTGGCTTTCCCGTCAAAAACTAATTTTTCATATATTGGTTTTGTCTGTTTGTTTGTTTGTTTGTTTGGATCTTGAAGCTCTGTTATTAAGGTGCACACATTTAGAATTGTATTGTTTTCTTGTTTCCTTCAAAACATTTTTCCCAATTTCAATATCCTCTTAAACTGAGTCCAGTTACACACAAGTTAGATCATGCTGAATGAATATTTATTTATTGAACAATGTTCCTTAGGAACTTTGTGCTTCAGTGTATATAGATCGAACTTCATTCATTTAAATGATGGATACTGTTGAATAGTATTTTATTACTTTAAGTGATATATAACTTCTCTCATAGATGGATATTTCAATTTTTTTCCTTTTTTCAAAGAAAGCATTAAAAATAAGTGTGTGTATTGTTGTACATATATGCTATTGACCTCACATAGATACCTAGTACTGGTTGAAAGATATGTACATTTTGCTACAAGAAACTGTTTGAATTTCAAAAATGCTTCATCACATTAAATTCTCAAAAAGTATACATGAAAGTATCCATTTGACCACACTCCCAGCAGTATTTGATAATAATATTTTTATTTAGGTTTAATATTTGGGTTAAAAATATGATCTCATTGTTGTTTAAATTTACATTCTCTAGCTACAAGTGAGCTTGTAATTTTAATTTTACTAACACTCTAAATTGTAAGTTCATTTTTTTGGTTAATTTTAAGTGTTTTTTTCTTCTTTTACATTCAAAAGTATCCTTTATATGTACTGTGATTTTTTTGTTATTTGACTGTACTATATCTTGCAAATACTTTTCCCAAGACGGTCATTTATTTTTTTAAATCTTTTGTTATTGTATCTTATTCTAGATGGAAGTTTTTACCTTACTATTGATTGATGTACTCAGCCTAGGGGCTAGCGGAGACTAATGACTAAGAAAAAAGGCTCTAAAGTCAGATACCTGCATTCAGATCCTAGCGTCCTTGTCCAAGTTGCGGAAATGTTAGCATAATATTAAAGAAAACTACTCCTATTTGTGTGGGAGTAGGTATTCTTAAGATAAAAAACCAAAATAATATAAAAAATAATAGTGAGGAGAATTACAAAGTCTTACTACATTTTGGATGCATGTAAAGTACTAATCCACTTAAATCTCAGTGAAACCCTGAGGTGTGGTATAGTCTCCATCTCAAAGGTCAGCCTTTATTCTGCTGCTTTTATAGCTTTTTAAAAAATTTAATTTTAAATAGTTTGACCTGAATTTTTTTATCCACAAGATATCCAAAATTTCCAACAACATTTATCATAATCTTTTATTTCTCCATTCAATTGAGTGTTCTTTTGTCATAGGTGGGTCCCTTTTAATACTGCCTATAATGTTCCATTGACTTTCTGTCTATTCCTATACCAATGCCTTACTAATTCAATTACTCTGACTTTATAATATATTTTTAATTTTAATTTTATGTATAGTTTTGATGAAGATATTTTGACTTATTAGGAGTGCTTATCTTAGAAGAGAATTAAATTAAATCGATGGTCTTTATATATCTATTAATATTATTATTGGTTTCATCTTTTAACCTGACATGTCATATAAACAGTTCTCTAATTTGATTTTCTTTTGTATGTCTAGTACAATAAAGTTACACTATATGTTTAACTTTTGCAAATATTTATCATATTACTTATATTTGGTGTTCATTTTTATTGGATAGAATGTAACCATACACCAAAAATAAACAGACAATAATTAATAAGGCAGATAATTTTTAAATTCATCTTTTTACTGATTTACCCTCTGTTATTTTATTTTTTGCTTCTTATTCTCTTTTTGTACGAATAAAAAACTAGGCATATGTGCTGAGATATATAATATAGGTTTTTAATAGCTATATTTAAACATCACTAGACAATATTTCAGGTTCTCTGGCGTTTCCATATTTCATTAAATAGAATAACAATTTTGTCTTTTAAAAGTAAGATTACAAGGTGTTTCTGATCTCATTTAGGAATTAAAAAACCCATGCTGAAAAGACGTGTTTTTGTTTTTTCTTTGCCTTTCATCGTTCTTTCCTACCGTCCCTCCTTCCTTTCTTCCTTCCTTCTTTCCGTCACTTCTTTTTTCTTTTTTAGTTATTTCAGGTAGGACATTTGCACTTGAACACACAGATAATCATTCCTTTACCTATCGATGTGCTCACTCACCCGTTAATGCAAGTCACGGATACCATCAGTATATACCGGCCACCTACCATGTGCCATGACTGGGCTCAATGAGAAGCAAATCAGACTGAGTCTAGCAAAAAAGGCAAACATTAATCATAATCTCTCAAATAAACGTACAATTAAAGGACAGAAGGACGGATCCATGTGCAACCTGTACATTTAGTGATCGATAAGATATAGCATTGAGAATTAGTGAGCGGACATTAAGGGCACTGGTGAAAGAGGAAGCTGGCAAAGTGATACTTGAACTAAGATCTAAAGAACATTTAGGTCAATGGTAGGTGAAAAAGAGCTCCAATGGGCATAGGTCCTGCAGTGGGGAGCCTGGTTCTTTTCAGGGTAGGAAGAAGGTAGAGGATAGTGTACAAAACCGCAGAGCTGATGCCACAGAGCTGATCCAAGCTTTGCTCTAGGGCTCTTGCAGGCTGTTTTAAGAATATTCTTTTTCAGAACAATGGGAAAACGCTGAAGGGCATTGAATGTGGGAAAAAATGATTGATTTCCAGGTGTTGCAAAGGGCAAATGGAGTCAATGTTTTCAGCTGTTCCAACATCTCTACAGATAGGTCCCTGAATTAAATTCCCTCTTGCAAACTGCATGGAATGGATTCTGACCCTAATGATACAGTAAGGCAACGTTTATGCAGTTCTCTTCCAGGCATTTTCTTACGTGCTTTACATATATTATGTCATCTTCCCCCAAACTTTACAGATTAGTATCTTGTCCACATATAGCAAATGTGGAACCTCAAGCATCAAAAAGTTAGGCAACTTTTCTAAGGTCACACAGCCAAAATGATGCTTTCTAGCATCATTCTCATTTTTTCCATGATGTTGTTTTGAACAGTTTCTAATATTTCATTAGTTCTGCTTTATTTCATCTTGAATTCTATCACAAGTAAAAGGAGTTAAAATACGTAATATATAAACATTTCCAATTAAATGAGGTTGGTAGTTAAGCATCTTACATTTATATGTGATTCACAGAGTTACTGTAGTATCCTCCATTTTCCTAATTGGTTTAGAATGATAATTCTATAGAGAGGCAACGATGTTGCGATGAGTACAATTTTACTTGCATCTTCATTTAAATGAGATATTTTAATATTTTAGATATGTTTAAGCTTAAAATAAAATTCCTATGGTGAAACATTTTTTTCTCTCAGAACTATCTTGGTAAATTTGTGGATCTCAAAATGGTAAGATGTCCATGTGTCTATTACTTTTTAATTTATATATATTTAGAATGTCAGTACTTAAGATAGGTTGCTGCCAGATTCAGTAGTGCCGTCAAAGGAGCATTCTATTTTAAATGTTATATAATGTGTATGCACATTATACTGACTATATATAACATGGGATATATGTGTAACGGGCACACATTTGTAAATGTGATTTAAATAAAAACTTTGATCTATACTATCTAAGTAGAATTCATTTCCATTAACCTTATATGTAGTGAAAAAATTTTAAAACACCAAACAATATGGTATTCAAAATATAGAGCTACTAGTTAAACGCAGATTAATTTTTTAGCAAGAATTCCTATGCAGTAGGCAGATAGTTCCCACATCCCATTGTGATTGACAAGTCTGACATATGGAATAGTTCACAAATTCCCAGGTGACTGACAGATGGAGAATAGAAAGGCGGATAAAGTTGCCTAGAGAGCTGAGGATGATTTCATATTCAGCGGTTTTGATCAAAAGGATTCCAGATCTCACACTAAATTTAGCACCGCTGGCAATTAGTGCATGATTTATTCAGTCCTTTCATTTGCTGGTTGACAAATGGAAAACAAGCACAAAATTAAAAATAAGTTTATTTCCAGCATTTCGGATATTTAAAATGTGTGTGTCTTTGTTTGCACATAAATTAACATGAGATGAATTTATAGTGAGATTAAATCTGAACTGGAGATGCAAGCAATAAATAAGAGCTTTTTTATGTATCGTACGGGCAGAACAGGTGTTTGAATTAAGAAATACTAATATGTTTAGCAGCACGGCTCCACCTTTAGCATTAGGGAGTTGATGCTTTCCTAAATTTAGAATAATCTTTCCACAATTTAGAGCTCTTTCATAAGCTTCCAACATAGGTGACCATCTGTATGACAATATTAATGCTTTTCAATCTAGGAATAATAAAAAGTAAAAACACATCCCTGTTACCCGGCTTTTCTGCATTACAATGAGTGACGGCAGGAATACAACTTCTCTCCCTAGTTTCTGCCTCTTTGATATTCGTGGTGAAAGCAACAGACACCCACCAAATCTGTCCCCCCGACCCATGAATTTAGAACTGGAGTTATGAGATCACAACCTTTCATGCACTACCCTTTAAACTAGTCCGTGTGAAGCTCTGTTTCCAATTTCTCTTCCTATTTCATGAAACAATGAGATGAGCTAGATGTGGTGATGTAAACCTTCTGTTGTGTTACTTAGAGTCAGAACATGGCAATATCACATCCACAATTGGAGAACGTAACTATAAATAGCCCCTCCTAGGAATTCAGAGAGGCAGGGGCATTTTTAAGCACGTTGACTGAAAGGGTAGAAAATGAATCGAGCAAAATTCCCATTCTTTCAGCAGTAAAAAAAGCAATCATCATTTCTGGAAGACCCTGTGATTTCAGAGTAGGTGTGTCTGTCTATCTCGGAAATCCTCTTGGCGCGTCTAATACAGCTGCTTAGAGAAATGAATGAATTGCCCAAAATACTGTGGAAGCTGGAAGGATGTCTCAAAGTGGAAAGGACCTTATCACTCTTAACGGAGCGGATGTGGCCCATGGAGGTGGCCTGACATCAAAAACCAACCAGAGCAACCACTGATGAGGCCGTGGGGCAGAAAGCGGAGCACCTGGGACTTGGGAGTGTAGGGGCAGGTGTTTGGGACACTTAAAGGTTTTCTTATTTGATTTGTATTCCAAGTCTGACATTCAACTTTATTTGTATTCATTATTCACAGTGGGAACTAGAATGGTTTTTAAAATAGCATAAAATCCACTTAAATTATAATGGAAAGAATCGTGTGCAATGTGATGCTTTAATTACTGTTAAGCTAACCTTGGGATATGGGAAATGTCAATTTTCATTGGCCACATGAAGGCTGAGCCCAGGTTTTAGCCCGCAGGTATGTGCAGGCAGTGGGGGTGCAGCTCGTGGGCACATCCCTGCCCAAGGAGCCCCCCGCAGTGCTTCAAATCTGCCTTTGCCATCTCCCCCCACACCCTGGGGCACCACATCACCTTTTATTACTATTTCCTTCCTTTTCTGAAATACTCTCCTGGGTTCTCAGCAGCAGCCCAAAGCGATTTCCCAGGCAAATGACTTCAGGTCAGTCGTGTTGCTTTGTTTTCTTTCATAGACCCTCCCTGGGTGGCCTGTCCTGGGTTTTCCCCACCACCCCCCACAATACGGAAAAAGGAATCTGAAACTAGCTGGTGCAGATTTTAAGACTTCTCTCCCTACATCCACTGAGTCCACTTCTCCTTGAAACCAGTCATCTAAATTTCATGCTATTACACTGTTTTCTGTGTCTTCCGTATCTATGAATTTATTTGTTTGTGAACACGCATCATCAGTTTTGAATTGCAGACCTTCAGACATTGAGAACTTTTCTACAATAAGAAGCAGTCAGTCTGCTCTCCTGAAGAGTCTGTTCCCATTCTTCAAAGGGCTGCGGTGGGGGTTAGGTGTATGGTATGAATACAATTAGACCTTAAGTTAATCCTGACTAAAAGAAGAAGATTTCGAATTTTAATTTATATTGACTATGTGCAAATTTAAGCCATATATTAACCAGGAGAAACAGAGACTGAGTTTTTTTTTTTAGGTCATATTCTTGTTAGAAATTCAGTCACTATGTTCCAGTCTGGAGGCAAGTTATGGTCTGTCTATCTATCCTCTCCCTCTCTCTTCCACCCTCCTTCACTCCCTCCTTCCCTCTCTCTTCTATCTATCTATCATCCCTCCTTCCCTCTCTCTTCTATCTATCTATCATCTATCTATATATCTACCATCTATCTATCTGTCTATCTATCTATCTATCTATCTATCTATCATCTATCTATCTATCTATCTATCTATCTATCTATCTATCTATCATTATCTACCTATCTATAAAGAGAAGGCCTTTCATTTTGGTTTATTGTTCCCAAAAATATACCTTCTGGAAAAAAACAAGCATGTAATAACTTAGGGGTAACTACATTTTTAAAATGGTGTTAGTTCTTTTTCAGCTAGATATTTTTTTTAAATTAATCTATTAAATTAAATGAAATTGTCAATAGTTGCTCATGTTTAAACAATACAAATTGCAATTTTATATGATTCAATTTAGTAGTAACAGTACTAGATGGGAGGAAGGTGGTAACATTCCAACTTCACTTTTGGAGAGAAAAGGGAAGGAGTACTTCTTTCTGATCCCGTATTTGTCATGGATTAAGCTATAAAAATAGTTTATTTTAACTGACTCACAAGATTATTTCACTATTATGTACTTCCTCACCATGCTAAAAACAAATTCTCAAAATTAAATGTTGCTTTAATGTCACCTGCATAAGCTATTTTAAAAGCGAATAATGAATAATCTGTTCAGATTATAAGAAGAAGAAAAAAATCTTTAATAGAAAGAAGTCATTTTGCAAATATTTATGGGTGTCATAAAGCACTAATCATTTTTTTCCAAAATAAGAATTGTTCATGAGTTATGTATTTAGATTATAGAAAGTCTATTAGTTTCAGGAAGATTTGGGGTGCTTATGTGTTTGGATTTGTATGATAGAAGAGAGCAATGCATTGAAAATACCACATATCACTAATGAAACATAAAATAGACATAAGACAGCTAATGCAATGAATTATTGACAGTCATATTTCTTGCTACTTATGAGAATAGCTTTCTCACATGGGGCGGTTCTGGTCCATGAAGTTTTTATTTTCTTATAATTCTCAATGCTAACTCATTAAAACTAGAATATAGTTTCCAATTCAGATCACTCATTTAGTGTCCTTACCTTAAACAATAAGACCATCATTTAGTCTTTTAACTTTATTCTTATCTTGTATTATTACATTAATTAATACATTATTCTTTTTTTCTTTCTAATATTTTATCTCCTGTTTACTTCAGATATCTCTGATCCAATAACTCAGAGAGATATCTTACACTAAAATTTCAAATTCAGAATCAGGCATAAGATCAATTGATTGCATACGCAAGAGTTTAGGGGATACATTCCTTGCCCCTGAAGGTCTTAAACAATTATGTTCTTTGAACAATTCCTAAAAAAGTTAGTGACATCAGAAATCATCTTCTCTGGGAGGAAAAGAACAACAAATGTTTCCACAGTGATATGGAAACACACACACACACACACACACACACACACACACACACACACACTCTGTTCAGAATCAAAACTGAAAATGGCATGTCATTAAAATAAGTGATAATTCAAAAAGTGAAAAACTTGAAAGATTTTAATAGCTTATGCCTTCTAATAAATACTTTACATATATCTCTCTCTAAATATAATAATTAACATTTTGGTGTAAAACAAATCAAAGAGATGGATAAGGGAATGTGTCAGTTCAGAATGGGTCACTGATTGCTCTTTGGGTACATGCACTCTGGTCTTCTGATTAAGTACCCGGTATAAAATTGGAGCAGTAAAACTATTATCGAATGAATGAAAGGGACATCAGGCTGAAGACTTTCACAGGATAAAGTATCTTATGGACAATTTTGTTCATTTAGAGTTGAGAACTGTGAATAATTCTTCGCTCACTAAAAATCCTAACAAAATTATTGAATCACCACTTGCCCTTCATAAGCAAGCATTTATTGCTAAAAATCCTGTATCTATTCAGACATACTTAACAATGATATTCCCAGAAAATTCTCACCATATTTCCTTGCCATCTTCTGAGTAAATGTGTATATCTCTTCTGCAGCATCCACCACACTTTAACTGTGTTGCTTGTTCTTTCCTCTAGTCTGGTGAACTTTTCTCTGCCACTGTGTCTTCTCATCTCAATCCACTATCCAGCATCTGTTTTTTTCACTGCTTCCCATTATCTGATGTTAAGCTAAAAATAGAGGATCATAATGCTTCATCGATCACAATTGGTAAACCCTTACCATGATGGTCTCGGTGGAAAAGATGACATACTCTGCTTTCTAATTTGTTCCCCTAGGTTTTAGGCCTACAAGTAATAAAACGTTTTCGATTCCCAATTATATTGGACGTGGGAAAAATTTATCTGACAAACAGTAAATGTTGCTAAATTAAACTAAAATATGAGGTTTTAACTTTTTTTTGTTTCTTAAGATTACTTCCTTTTGAAATAGATGGGTTTTTCTGGGATTCTATGTCATCGTAGAAATCTTCTTAAATTGGGAGGAAACTCACCAAAATTTTTAGGTTTATCATTTATCATATTTATCATCCTGTCAGTACTGCCAGAATTTATAGTTCCCTTCTAGTAAATTCCAAATTATCACTATTACTATATTTTCTATTTTGGTAAAACTATCAAAAGATTCAAGTAAATTATTACATGCCCGTCACCAAAAAATAACTCTCTGCATCATTTCATTTTGTACTCTCTCCAAGCACAAATATTAAATAATTAAAAGGTATTTATTAATTAGTTCATTTTAGGATACTGTGCAATGACATGAAAAGCAAAAGTTATGTTTTCAATGATCAGGTTTAAAATGAAAATAGGTTATATATGTATATATATATATAGAAACAAAATAAAAATGGTAAATTAAATCATGATCAAGCTATAAATGGATGTGGAGAGAGGAGATTTTAATTAATAATTTATACATTGGTAGGACAAAAATCTTTTTAAAAATGGAAAATTAAAACATGAAAGTATGTATACAGTATCATTAGAGTGGTTTATGGTTTATGGAAAAGGTATCACTGTGTTCTTATAATGAGATATCTTCAAAGAACAGAGTTGAATTTCAGGAGCTGTTTAAATTCTGGGTAGAGATCTTGGCAAAATGTAGGAGAGACAAAGAGAACCTCAGCTATCTCTTGTTAGCTGAGAGAAGGCTTAGATAGCAAAGTGGGGTAAATCCCTATGACCATTCTCTCCACCCATTTTTATTCCTACTTGGAACTTGTTATTTATGCACACCTTTAGAAGGTATATGTTGCAAATCTGTATAAAAATCTGTACTAAATAAATGGATGGGTGGACAGGGAAGAAGTCATCTTAGTTAAAGAAATAGATATCACGTGTTCTCCATTTTTTGAGACATCTCAAAGGACTAAGGTCAAAAATTAAATCCGACAAGAAAAAAGACAGTCAAAACTTGAAAGTTATAAAGAAAAGTATATGGAGTATAAACAAATAAAAGAATCATAGAAAATGTGGACATATGCACTATTTGACATAGAAAAGAATGTGTTGTTAGGACACAGGAAATAAAACTCAATCAACAACAAGATTAACTAAGAAGTCTATTCTATAATAGTAAAAATTTGTAAAAATTAAAAGTATGTTCAGATGATCACTATATCTGAATATTTTCATAGGAGTTAAGGTGAGAAAGTATATAATTGTCATATATTGTTATACTTGCCGAACTCTATGTTCCTAATAAATTAAAAAACAATGCAATATTTGCTGTTATAAATGATACATAATTGCTACAGAACTCTAAAACAAGACCAATAGAGAGTTTTTAAAATAATTATTCTTGCAGAAAGTTGGA
>NW_011888941.1:2443385-2446256 GCF_000151845.1 Pteropus vampyrus
AGGGAAGAAGTCATCTTAGTTAAAGAAATAGATATCACGTGTTCTCCATTTTTTGAGACATCTCAAAGGACTAAGGTCAAAAATTAAATCCGACAAGAAAAAAGACAGTCAAAACTTGAAAGTTATAAAGAAAAGTATATGGAGTATAAACAAATAAAAGAATCATAGAAAATGTGGACATATGCACTATTTGACATAGAAAAGAATGTGTTGTTAGGACACAGGAAATAAAACTCAATCAACAACAAGATTAACTAAGAAGTCTATTCTATAATAGTAAAAATTTGTAAAAATTAAAAGTATGTTCAGATGATCACTATATCTGAATATTTTCATAGGAGTTAAGGTGAGAAAGTATATAATTGTCATATATTGTTATACTTGCCGAACTCTATGTTCCTAATAAATTAAAAAACAATGCAATATTTGCTGTTATAAATGATACATAATTGCTACAGAACTCTAAAACAAGACCAATAGAGAGTTTTTAAAATAATTATTCTTGCAGAAAGTTGGAGTAAATGTAGTTTTTCACTATTCCTCCCACTAAGTGCAACTATAATACCTTTTAGGTATTCTGAGATTTAGAATCTTGTTTAAGTTTTGTGTTTCAGCAGCCCTGCTGTAAAATTGCTCAGTGGGATGGTAAGTTAAACACAAATTTATGCCCGACATATCTTATTTGAACTTTGAAAATTGAATGGAGGAAAATAAAGAGAGGTAAGGTTTTTATGGTTCGCTTGATGTGGTAAAATGGTGACACCAGTAAAAGTAGGTCGAATTGTTTGTGTGTGTGTGTGTGTGTGTGTGTGTGTGTGTGTGTGTGTATGTATGTGTATGTGTGTGTATAATATCAAAAAACCACTTTGAAAACTAGAAAAAGAGATACACTAAAAATGGAATCAAAAAGATATACCATGCAAACATTGATTTAAAAATTAAAAAAAAAATGAAAGTGGCTATGTTAATATTAAAAAAGTAAACTTGAGAGCAAAGAAAATTCCCAGGGACTGAGAAAGAATGATTAAATAATGATCAAAAGGTTAGATACAGCATTTCTAAATGTGTATGAATGAAAAAACATGGCAAAATATTTGAAGCCAAACTGATAGAACTGAAAGGAGAATTTAAAAATCCATAATTGTAGTTGGAGATTTCAGTGAGCTTCTATCAATAATCGTTAGAACAACTACACAAATAATCAGAAAAAATACAGAAGAACTCAAAAGCACCATCTATTGCCAGGACCTAATTGATACTAAGTGCCCACAGAATAACTACCAAAAACAACCATATCCTGGGCCATAAAACAAACCTCAACAAATTGAAAATAATTGAAATCATACAGAGTATGGTCTTCGACTACAATTAATTAAACTAGAAATCAGTAACAGAAAGATAACAGGTAAAACGCTAAACACTTGGAAACTAAATGGTATACTTCTAAATATGCATGGGTCAAGGAAATAGTCTTAAAGAAGAATTAAAAAGTACATTGAAGAGAATGAAAATTAAAATACAGCATAATGAAATGTGGGGGATATGGTTAAATAGTGCTTACAGGGAAATTTATGGCACTGAACACCGACATTAGAAAAAAAGGGAAAGTCTTCTAGTAAATCTAAGCTCCCATCTCAAGAAACTAGAAGAATAAGAGCAAAATAAACATAAAGCTAACAGAGGAAAGGAAAATATAAAGATAGTAACAGAGATCAATGAAGTTAAAAACAGGAAAATACAGAAGAGCCCATGAAACAAAGAGCTTGTATTTTAAAAGAAATCAACAAAACTGACAAACTTCTAGCTATCTGACAAAGAAAAAAAGAGAAGACACAAATTAATATGAATAGGAATAAAATAATAGGAATCGAACAGAGGAAATCACTCCAGACCCTGCAGAACCCCAAAGGATGGTCTGGAACACTACCAACAACAGTCTACACATAAATAGGACAACTTAGAAGAAATGAATCAATTCCTCAAAAACAACAAATGACAAAAACTCACTCAATAAAAAAACATATAACATGAACAGCCCTATAACATTTTGGAAATTTAATTCATAATAAAAAACTCTGGATCCAGACAGTTTCATTGAAGAATTCTATGAAACATTTATATAAAAATCAGTACCAATTTTATACAATCTCTCCCAGGAAACATTTCTCAACTCATTATATGAAGCCAGTATTACCCTGATATCTGACAATACCTAAAATCAGACAATACCAAAAATGAAAACTATAGACTTCTTATTAACATATAGGCAGAAATTGCTAAAATGTTAACACATAAAATTCAAGAATATAAAGAAACATATACTGTAATCAAATAATATTATTTAGTGAAGAAAGAGGATTTAATAAAATTCAACACCTGTTCATGATAAACAAAACCAAACAAAACTAAGACTAGAGACAAAATTTTTCAGTTGATTAAAAAAAAAACAAAAAACTATAGCTAACCCTAATCCTAAAAGAGTAAATGCTTTTCCTCTAAGACAGAAACAAAAGAAAAACGTCCTTTCTTACTATTTTATAAATACATGAGAAATTTTAAAATCACTAACTACTAGAGAAATGCAAATTAAGACCAAATGTGATATTATTACATACTTATCAGAATGGCTACAATAAAAATAGTGACCACAGAATGCTGGCTAGGTTGATGAATAGTCCTGGAAGTTCTAGCCAGCACAATAAGGTAAAAGAAAAAAAATAGCATATAGAACACACACACACACATACACACACACACACACACACACACACACACGCACACACACACCAAAAAACAAAAACTGTCCCTATTTGCAAATGACATAATGATGTCCATAGAAAATCTTTAGAATCATCCAAACATTGAAATCCA
>NW_011888941.1:2448691-2453992 GCF_000151845.1 Pteropus vampyrus
AACCACCAGTACAGGGCAAGAGAGTCCCAGTCTTGACCAAGATCATGAATGTAGCCTGAGGAAAGCTGTATGTCCTTGCATGTTTGCATTCATGATGTATGTCATGTGAAAATTTCACAAGTGTCATGCATTGTGCCCAAAAAAGTCTTCATACAATCACATAGCAAAATCATTAAACATTAATGTAGAGCATTTCATAATTCAGAAAAGCAAAGTCATTAAAAACTCCAGTTTTACACTGTTCATTTACTTTGCAATCCCAGATATTTTTTTAAACTCCAAAAAGTTAAATTTAGGTAAACCTAGATAGAACTTGCCTTTAAATAATGTAAAATCAGAATTTTAATGTTTTGCTGTTTGTCTCACATTATTTTTATTAGATTATCTAAATAATTTATTTGAAGAATCTGTGAAATACCTTGGATAATTTAAATTATCACAATTAATTGTTTTTATTAAATATGCTCAATAATATACTTACCACTTATTAGCCAGCTCCCAAATGGCAGTTGGCTTCATGTACTATCTCTAACCTTCACAGGAACTTTGCAGTATAGATAATCATCTCCAGATACAGGCATGTGGCTTCAGAGAGGTGACATAAGTTGCCTGCGGGTCTACTGTAAATGATTGAACTCAGATTTGAACCATGCTAGAGTATTCTAACACAACACTCCTCCTTCACACTGAACCTCTGAGCTTTCTACTCACAATAACGCTTACTAGACACTAAAAACAAAGTTAAACTATCAATTTATTTTCTTAATGTTTTCAATTTAAAATATATCCAAATTATCAACCATTGACTGTTTAGTTCACAATGAATGTATCTCTAGTAGAAAGAAAAATGGTTGTGTGTATAATTTCACAAACACAACGTTATAACTATCCCGTGTTACAAAATGGGTTTGTGCCTGGAGATAAAGCTGAAAAAAATTCGGTAACTCATTTTTAGTAGAAGACTTCTTGACAAAACCAGAATTTTATGAGTTTTCTTGGTTAAAAAAAAATCAAGTTAATTTTATCAGGAGAAAGTAGAAAAAAACTATGCCCAAAGGTCAGAGTTGAGAAATAAGTTATACCAGTAATATTTAAACTGACTTTCTAGGAAATAATCCCAAATAATAAGCATTCTTATGTTTTTTAAAGAAAAAAATTTCCAAATGTATTCAGCATTACGATTATTTTGATGTTAGCCAGTTAAGTTGCAAGATCATAAAAATAAAGAAGTATTAGGAATAATTTTTGTTGTTATAATTTTAAGTACAAACAAATAAAATAATTATATTAGTGTTTTTAAAATTTGTGTTACTTTCTGTTATAATGCTTAGTACTTTGACAGTAGCACAGATGAGAAGTAGTTTCATTAGCTAGAATCTTCCTTACCAGTGGTAAGCAGTGGATAAGCACTACCGTCAGCCACAAGATTATTCATGTTTTCAAGCAAAGCAATAAATCTATGGGAGTAGAGACTGAAATATATTTGATTACTATCAAATTCTCATGTCAGTTGCCTTTGAAATTGCTTAGAGCCCCCAAATGTACATAAAGCCAGAGACTCAAAATAAGTTTAAGGAAAATGGTCAAGCAGGGCCATGACTGATCATGAGCAGTAAGTCATTCTGCAGAGAAGGATTGAAATAAGTAGAATATGTGTGAATTTGGTAAGAAACCTACTATTTATGTGTATGGGTCGAATTGCAAGCGTGTTCTGTTACATAAAGGTGATGAACCTGATCATCACACTTCCTCTCTTGGCAAGTTAAACTAAACTTGTTTAAAGGGCATAATCTACATTTCCTGTCTGAAGAGAATTAACTGAAAAATATGTTACTCCATGCCAAGTTTAGTGCTCTCCACAGAGACAGCTCACTACCAAATAGTGACTGCAACCATATAAATGATGGTGGTTTGAATAATAATAATAATGATAATGATGATGATGATGATACATTTCAAGAGGGTACATTCTTTGCAGAGTGTGGTAAGAGGTTGGAACAATCTATTGGGATAAAGTAATAGAATTGCACAAAGGCCAGAAAGGGGAAATGTACAATATATGATGACAAATGAATGTATACCCAAGGGTTAGGAATGTCACATACCAATAAATACACTCACAGTGGATAAAGGTCAACACGGGTAAATAAAGAGGTGAAGAAAGTAATCAGAGTAAGAGAGAACAATATATTTAATATAAAACACCACAGGTAGAAGTGACTGAAAAGATTATAGAATAATTTCAAGTATAAAAAATATATAAGAAAAGCAAAGGTGAAAAATGAGAGAAAGATTACAGAGAAGTTTAGATAAATATCAGAACATTTTTCAAAGAACTAAGAAAAGGGGTCAGCACAGGAGACAGTGGAATGTTGAAAGATAGGGACAGATAATTTATTGACAAAATAGTGGGGTCACAAGAATTAAATATATTTTTTTCAATTATTTCACAGCAAAAGAATAAGGGAGTAGGCATGAGAGAGAGTTAGGTGGTCAGTCCTTTATGAAATAGGATGTTTGAAAGAATGATTAAAGAATTAAAAAATATGAAAGTAAAGAAGTTTACTTCCTCTCTATATATACACACACACACATGTGTGCATATACATATATGTGTATATATATGCACATACACATCTCTCTTCAATTATATACAATATATACATGTACATTCCTCTTGACATGTATATATACATACACATTTGTGTGTATATATACATAAATATATATACATACACACCTGTATCTTTCTCTCTCTATATATATACATATATAGTCTTTCAAAACACTTACATATACCAATCCACATACATATATACAGAAAGACAGAGAAAGAAAGAGAATTCTTATTTGGAAATCAAAACATACCTGAATTCAAATAACTAGGAAAACTCTCCTCTTGATTTCAACATACTTTGAGTATGTTGAGTAACTTGCAATAGTGTTTTCTGTTTTCTTCTCGTTGAGATGTTCTGGATTGCTTATTTTGGCAACACATTTTGTCTCAAAAAAACTGGTTGTAAGAAAGTCCATCCAGGTGTTTGGGACACTGATGAACTTTTTTTTTTTTTCTTTTAGCCTTAGTATTCAGATAAAATAGAAGAAAAGCACCTAGCTTCTTCTGGCTCCATTATGTTTTTAAAGATTTCTTTAATCACTGCTAGGGCACAAGAAAATGGAATTGACTTCTGTAAATAGCAGTTGTGTATCACTGCAAGTATACACAAACTTGTATTCCACTCTCATATCCTCTCAGTCCCACTTACACTCCAAGGATTTTTAGGACCAGACTCATACCAATGTAGCTTGAGTGAGCTTCATATCTAAATCAGGCTGTTCTCTGCCCTGACTCTCTTGATGCCTGAATATCAGAAAAGAATCCACTGGGTGCATAGACATACAAAATGAAGAAGTCACTGGGAGCTTAATGCTCACTTGGCAACTCTTGACTGATAGGGGGCAAGAGCCTATTCGTAAATTCTTCCTTGTTCATCCCCCACAAGTTGGTTCTAAGGCACATTTTATAAAACTTTCTAGAAGTTTGGTTCCAAGGCACATTTTATAAAACTTTCCAGAAGCACAATTATTAGTGCTAGGCATCAACATCACATTTTTAAATTAACTTCCTTCTCACAACACCAGAAATTTTTATACAAGAGAAAAAAAAATAGATACATTATGGTTAGAATTTTTCTAGATATACATAAATTAATGATAGATTTATGATAGATATAAATAATAGCTATAGATATATAGATGATAGATGATAGATAGATGATAGATAGACAGACAGACAGACAGAAATAGATGCAGAGATCCTTTTTTAACAGTAGAAATAGACGATGGATTAGAGCCTCTTCCTTCTTCTCTATAAGGCCATACTTTGACTTGGACAGACACTCTACTCTGAATGTGTGACAGATATGCAGATATGAAGTAGAGCAGAGTGACTGGGGAGGACTCTTCAAAAGGGGTAACTATAAACTACAACTATAACAGTTACCTCTCAGTATATTTGTCCATTTCTGTCAGCCTTTTACTATTGTTCCAGGAAGATAAATATTTTGTTATTATATAGTAAAACTGAGAAGTCATAAATCTTCAGAAAGGTAATAGAAGCAGTTTTTGTTTTGTTTTGTTTTTAAGTATAGTTTTGGTCACATATGTTGATTCCTGCTTCATTTGTATTTCTTGTAGTTCTATGCATTTAAAGTAATGATTTCTCCTAAATTTTCAACTTCGAGATGAAGAGATTTAAAAAATGGAGGTTTTTCCAAAATGGCTACCTTATGGTGTACCAGGCCCAATACCACGTGTTTTATATAAATATATTGGCACTAGGTCACACAGCTAAGAGCAAGCTATTGATTTGTGGTTTCTGGTCCAATAATTAAACATCTTAAAAATCATCACTGCTATTCTCACAACATAAAGAAAAGCTGAACAAACTAAAAATCAACTCCTCATAGATCCATCAGAAGATTTTGGTTACAGAAAAAAAGCCACCACCCAAAAATGTGAATAGACGGATGAATACAGAGAATATCACTTACTGGGAGCAGAAACTGTGTTGGAGCCAGCAACTGGTAGGCTCTTACAGAGTAATTGACTCATTGCTGGAAAGTGAGCATGGACTAGTTTGACAGACAAAATGCCGAGGGTTTCAGCCTTAGGGAGGTCCCAAAACTGGGAATTTTACCTCTAGTAGCCCACTCAGATTGTTACTGAGAAAATTGAAGAAAATTCCTCTTCTGGCACAGAGAGGGAAAGTAACCATCTGAAATAGATCTAGAGGTTTCTCTTCTCCTTAACAAAGTTTTTCCCTCAAGGGAAACTATTTTACAAGGGCCTTAACCAACACGGAGCTATCCACTATTGGTATACAATGCCAAACATCCAACTCCAGCACCCTTTAGTCTTCCATGTAGGGAAGGGACATGTTCGACTCAGACTCACTAAAAGATTGAGACGTAATCATAGGATTTCAGAACACCTCCCCTCTGCCCACACCTTACCACCACATGACTAGAGCTCCTGGAGATTAAAACGAAATGATTCTAAGGTTCAGATCTTACTTAAGAAGTAATCTTTAGATAAAATGAAAGACAATATGGACGACAAAAATGAAAAGACCAGGGAAATTTTAGCCTCTGACCTCTCAGCTATAGTAAACCACAAAAATAGATTAAATCCAAGCTAACTAAACATAAAACCTTAAATAAAAGTCTGTTTACCCCAGTTTTTTATACCAAATACATCTTCTCTGGTTTTCAAAAAAATATATATATATATTACAAAGCA